>NC_056743.1:1046731723-1046736723 GCF_019279795.1 Protopterus annectens
CTGTGTGTGTGGCTCTGTGTGTGTGTGTGTGTGGCTCTGTGTGTGTGTGTGGCTCTCTGTGTGTGTGTGGCTCTCTGTGTGTGTGTGGCTCTCTGTGTGTGTGTGGCTCTGTGTGTGTGTGGCTCTGTTTGTGTGTGTGTGTGGCTCTTTCTCTGCCTGTGCGTCTCTCCCTCTCTCTCTGCATCTCTGTGCATGTGCTCTCTGTGCGTCTGCGTCTCTCTCTGCGTTTGCGCGTGTCTCTCGCTCTCTGCGTGTGCGCGTGTCTCTTGCTCTCTGCGTGTGCGCGTCTCTCTCTCTCTGTGTGCGTCTCTCTCTCTCTGCGTGTGCGTCTCTCTCTCTGCGTGTGCGTCTCTCTCTCTGCGTGTGCGTCTCTCTCTCTCTCTGCGTGTCTCGCTCTCTCTCGCGTGTCTCGCTCTCTGCGTGTCTCTCGCTCTCTGCGTGTGCGCGTGTCTCTCGCTCTCTGCGTGTGCGCGTGTCTCTCGCTCTCTGCGTGTGCGCGTGTCTCTCGCTCTCTGCGTGTGCGCGTGTCTCGCTCTGCATGTGCGCGTCTCTCGCTCTGCATGTGCGCGTGTCTCTCGCTCCCTGCGTGTGCGCGTGTCTCTCGCTCCCTGCGTGTGCGCGTGTCTCTCGCTCCCTGCGTGTGCGCGTGTCTCTCGCTCCCTGCGTGTGCGCGTCTCGCTCTCTGCGTGTGCGCGTGTCTCTCTCTCTGTGCGTGTCTCTCTCTCTCTGTGCGCGTGTCTCTCTCTCTCTGTGCGCGTGTCTCTCTCTCTGCGCGTGTCTCTCTCTCTCTGCGCGCGTGTCTCTCTCTCTCTGCGCGTGTCTCTCTCTCTCTGCGTGTGCGCGTGTCTCTCGCTCTCTGCGTGTGCGCGTGTCTCGCTCTCTGCGTGTGCGCGCGTCTCTCGCTCTCTGCGTGTGCGCGTCTCTCGCTCTCTGCCTGTGCGTGTCTCTCGCTCTCTCTGCGTGTGGCTCTCTCTGCGTGTGCGTGTCTCGCTCTCTGCGTGTGCGCGTGTCTCGCTCTCTGCGTGTGCGCGTCTCTCGCTCTGCGTGTGCGCGTGTCTCTCGCTCTCTCGCGTGTCTCTCGCTCTCTCGCGTGTCTCTGTCTCGCTCTCGCGTGTCTCTCGCTCTCTCGCGTGTCTCTCTCTCGCGTGTCTCTCTCTGCGTGCGCGCGTGTCTCTCGCTCCCCCTCTCTGCGCGTGTCTCTCGCTCCCTGTGTGGCGTGTCTCGCTCCCTGCGTGTCGCGTGTCTCGCTCCCCTGTGTCGCGTGTCTCTCGCTCCCTGCGTGTGGCGCGTCTCTCGCTCCCTGCGTGTCGCGTGTCTCTCGCTCCCTCGGTGTGCGCGTGTCTCGCTCTCTGCGTGGCCTCTCTGCATGTGCCTCTCTCTGCGTGCCTCGCTCTCTGCGTGTGCGCGTCTCTCGCGTCTCTCTCTTGCGCGTCTCTCTCTCGTCGCTTGTGCGTCTCGCTCACTGCGTGGCCTCTCGCTCTCTTAGGTGTCTCGTCTCGCTCTCTGTGTGTGTCTCGCTCTCTGCGTGCGTCTCTCGCTCTCTGTGTGTGTCTCTCGCTCTCTGTGTGTGTGTGGGGCGCTCTCTGTGTGTTTGTGTGTTTGGCTCTGTGTGTGGCGCTCTCTGTGTGTTTGTGTGTATGGCTCTGTGTGTGTCTGTGTGTCTCCCTATAATCTCTATCTCTCTCGTTGTCTCTCTCTGTGTATTTGTGACGCTGTGTTTTTCTCTCTCGGTTTGTGGCGCCCTGTCTCTCTGTCCCTTTCTTTCTCTCTCTCTCTCTCCCTTCTCTCTCTCTCCCTTCCTTCTCTCCCCCTCTCTCACTCTTTCTCCCCTTCTCTCTCCTCCTCTCCATCTCTCTCTGCATCTCTCTCATCCCTCTCTCTCTCTTTGCATCTTTTTCTCTCTCTGCGTGCGCGTCTCTCTGGCTCTGTGTGTGTGTGGCTCTGTGTGTGTGTGTGGCTCTGTGTGTGTGTGTGGCTCTGTGTGTGTGTGTGGCTCTGTGTGTGTGTGGCTCTGTGTGTGTGTGTGGCTCTGTGTGTGTCTGTGTGGCTCTGTGTGTGTGTGGCTCTGTGTGTGTGTCTGTGTGGCTCTGTGTGTGTGTCTGTGTGGCTCTGTGTGTGTGTCTGTGTGGCTCTGTGTGTGTGTCTGTGTGGCTCTCTGTGTGTGTCTGTGTGGCTCTGTGTCTGTGTGGCTCTCTGTGTGTGGCTCTCTGTCTGTGTGTGGCTCTCTGTCTGTGTGTGGCTCTCTGTCTGTGTGTG
The DNA here is from genome assembly GCF_019279795.1 of Protopterus annectens. Classification (NCBI taxonomy): domain Eukaryota; kingdom Metazoa; phylum Chordata; order Ceratodontiformes; family Protopteridae; genus Protopterus; species Protopterus annectens. Next base: position 1,046,733,980 of record NC_056743.1, read on the forward strand.
GCTCTCTGTCTGTGTGTGGCTCTCTGTCTGTGTGTGGCTCTCTGTCTGTGTGTGGCTCTGTTTGTGGCTCTGTGTGTGTGTCTGTGTGGCTCTCTGTGTGTGTCTGGGTGGCTTTTTGTGTCTGTGTGTGTCTGTGTGGCTCTATCTGTGTGTGGCTCTGTGTGTGTGGCTCTGTGTGTCTGTGTGGCTCTGTGTCTGTGTGGCTCTGTTTGTGGCTGTGTGTCTGTGTGGCTCTGTGTGTGTGTCTGTGTGGCTCTGTGTGTGTGGCTCTATGTCTGTGTGTGTGTGTGGCTCTATGTGTGTGTGTGTGGCTCTGTCTGTGTGTGTGTGGCTCTATGTCTGTGTGTGTGTGGCTCTATGTGTGTGTGGCTCTATGTGTGTGTGGCTCTGTGTGTGGCTCTGTGTGTGGCTCTGTGTGTGTGTGTGGCTCTGTTTGTGTCTGTGTGGCTCTGTGTCTGTGTGACTCTGTGTCTGTGTGTGACTCTGTGTCTGTGTGACTCTGTGTCTGTGTGTGGCTCTGTGTCTGTGTGTGTGTGTGTGGCTCTGTGTCTGTGTGTGTGTGTGGCTCTGTGGCTGTGTGTGTGTGTGGCTCTGTGTGTGGCTCTGTGTGTGTGTGTGGCTCTGTGTCTGTGTGTGTGTGGCTCTGTGTGTGGCTCTGTTTGTATCTTTGTGTGGCTCTGTGTGTGTGTGGCTCTGTGTGTGTGTGGCTCTGTGTGTCTGTGTGTGGCTCTGTGTGTGTGTCTGTGTGGCTCTCTGTGTGTGTCTGTGTGGCTCTCTGTGTGTGTCTGTGTGGCTCTCTGTGTGTCTCTGTGTGTGTGTGTCTCTGTCTGTGTGTGTGGCTCTGTCTGTGTGTGTGGCTCTGTTTGTGTCTGTGTGTGTGGCTCTGTTTGTGTGTGTGTGTGGCTCTGTTTGTGTCTGTGTGTGGCTCTGTTTGTGTCTGTGTGTGTGGCTCTGTGTCTGTGTGTGTGGCTCTGTTTGTGTCTGTGTGTGGCTCTGTTTGTGTCTGTGTGTGGCTCTGTGTGTGTGGTTGGCTCTGTGTGTGTGTGTGGCTCTGTGTCTGTGTGTGTGGGGGGTTTGTGTGTACTTCTGTGTGTGGCTCTGTGTGTGTGGCTCTGTGTGTGTGTGGCTCTGTGTGTGTGTGGCTCTGTGTGTGTGTCTGTGTGTGTGGCTCTGTGTGTGGCTCTGTGTCTGTGTGTGTGGCTCTGTGTCTGTGTGTGTGGCTCTGTGTCTGTGTGTGTGGCTCTGTGTGTGTGTGTGGCTCTGTGTCTGTGTGTGTGTGTGGCTCTGTGTCTGTGTGTGTGGCCCTGTGTGTGTGTGTGTGTGTCTGTGTGTGTGGCTCTGTGTCTGTGTGTGTGTGGCTCTGTGTGTGTGTGTGGCTCTGTGTCTGTGTGTGTGTGGCTCTGTGTGTGTGGCTCTGTTTGTGTGTGTGTGTGTGGCTCTGTGTCTGTGTGTGTGTGGGGCTCTGTGTGTGGGGCTCTGTGTGTGGGGCTCTGTGTGTGGGGCTCTGTGTGTGGGGCTCTGTGTCTGTGTGTGTGGGGCTCTGTGTCTGTGTGTGTGGGGCTCTGTTTGTGTCTGTGTGTGGGGGGCTCTGTGTCTGTGTGTGGCTCTGTTTGTGTGTGTGTGGCTCTGTTTGTGTGTGTGTGGCTCTGTGTCTGTGTGTGGCTCTGTGTGTGGCTCTGTGTGTGTGTGGCTCTGTTTGTGTCTGTGTGTGTGTGGCTCTGTTTGTGTATGTGTGTGTGTGGCTCTGTTTGTGTCTGTGTGTGTGTGGCTCTGTGTATGTGGCTCTGTGTCTGTGTGTGGCTCTGTGTCTGTGTGGCTCTGTGTCTGTGTGGCTCTGTGTGTGTGTGGCTCTGTTTGTGTGTGTGTGGCTCTGTTTGTGTGTGTGTGGCTCTGTGTGTGTGTGTGGCTCTGTCTGTGTGTGTGGCTCTGTCTGTGTGTGTGGCTCTGTGTCTGTGGCTCTGTGTGTGTGTGGCTCTGTGTGTGTCGCTCTCTGTGTGTTTTTGTGTGTTGCTCTCTCTGCGTGTGCGTCTCTCGCTTTCTGCGTGTGTCTCGCTCTCTCTCCGTGTGCGTCTCTCGCTCGTTCCCTGCGTCTCTCTTTCTCTCTCCCCCTGCTTCTCCCTCTTTCTCTCTCCCCCTGCTTCTCTCTCTCTCTCTCTCTCTCCCTTGCTTCTCTCTCTCTCTCTCCCTCCCCTGCATCTCTCTCTCTCCCTCTCTCTCCCTGCATCTCTCTCTCCCTCCCTCCCCGCGTCTCTCTCCCTCCGTGTCTTTCTCTCTCCCTCCGTGTCTTTCTCTCTCCCTCCGTGTCTTTCTCTCTCCCTCCGTGTCTTTCTCCCTCCCTCCGTGTCTTTCTCCCTCCCTCCTTGTCTTTCTCCCTCCCTCCGTGTCTCACTCTATCTCTGTCTGTCTCTCCTTGTCTCTCTCCCTCTGTCTCGCTCTGCGTGTTTGTGTGTGGCTCTGTGCGTGTTTGTGTGTGGCTCTGTGCGTGTATGTGTGTGGCTCTGTGCGTGTATGTGTGTGGCTCTGTCTCTGTGTGTGTGTCTGTGTGTGTGTCTCTGTGTGTCTGTGTGTGGCTCTGTGCGTGTGTGTGGCTCTGTGTGTCTGTCTCTCTGTGTGTGTCTGTGTGTGTGTCTCTGTGTGTCTGTGTGTGTGTGTGTCTCTCTGTGTGTGTCTCTCTCTCTTTGTGTCTCTGTGTGTGTGCGTGTCTCTGTGTGTGTCGCTCTGTGCGTGTCGCTCTGTGTGTCGCT
>NC_056743.1:1046741723-1046800528 GCF_019279795.1 Protopterus annectens
TGGCTTCGGAGCCAGAGTGCTTACAGCCGATTGTAGTGGAAACATCGGGGCCGAGACCTGCTGCAGGATCTTTGCCCTGACTACCGCTCCGACCTTCTCTGTTCTATCGTCTTTTGAGGGGTCTAGGGGCCGACACTCCCTCTGTTGGATCTGGGGAGTAGAGTCGAGTTGGACAATTGTCTGAATGTACCTCTCGGGGCTTCTGCGCAGGTGAGCTCAGCGCCTACATCGGCCATGGAGTCCACCACCTTGGTTCACGGAGAGTCTCCTGGTTCCTCAGAGCTTGGAGCTCCCTTGGAGCACAGCTGTGGTGCTTTTGAGGTTATTAGGAGAGTGTTGTAATTCCAGACAGCTCCACTCTTTGATCCTAACACTATTTCCCCAAAAGTGCAAGAGTCTGTCTCTTTACCATCTCTCCCTCCCAGGTGTGGAGACCCGAAGTCCCAGGACGCCTCACTGGGCGAAACCATCTCTTCCGAAACCTCTCCAGAGTACCCCTCTGAAGAGGTCCCTCGGAAGAGGTTATGTAAGAGAAAACATCTAGACTCCCCTGAGGAGTCCATCACTTCAGGCACGGACCTCGATGATCAGAAGGGTCCCCATGGTCACCCTCTGAGGATGTCTCGTTTGTGGAATCCTAGAGATCCTTAAACAGAGAGGTGGCTGGAAGTCCAATATCCCTTCTGAGGATGGGTCTGTGTACTTGGAGGTTTTCGGGTCTCGTTCCTCCATGTCTTGGGTGACTCTACCTCTCAACCAGCTCCTGAATGTAGTCAATCGAAAGGCGTGGTGCTCTCCAGAGTCTGTGGAACATGTTCCGAGGAGGCCAAATTTATTACAGCACCCCCTGATAAAGAGTTCCTCACAAAAGGTGTCCCGGTAGATGCTGTGGTGGTGGCAGCAGCCACCAAAAAGAAATTACCTGAGACGACCTCATCTGTCCATCCACCGAATAAAGAATCTCGTACGATGGACAGATACGGAAAGCATATGTATTTATCAGCTTTCTTTACCCTTAGGTTGCTGAACTGTCTGACACATTTTTACTAGGCTTCAGGGGGATCTTCTGATACCTTGCAAGGTTCTACAGCTGGAGGAGTTGCAGGCAAGGTGACCTCCCAGTTTTCCACCTTAAATTCTGTGGTAAACTCCTCCATGCTATTTGTCTCTTATACGGCCGATGGAGCGAGTAGGGCAGCGGTTACAGGAATCTCCTTAAGGAGGCATTCCTGGATGCGCTTATACGATTTTGCAGAGCCCTGCAAGTCTTCCTTTATTAATACCTCTTTTGATGGCTCCTCGTCTAGGCCAAAAGTGAAAGAGACTCTAACCAGGTGTGAGCAAGAGAGAGTGATTATTTCTGCCGTTGGAGTCAGTGTCTTCCTGCCTACCAGACCTTACCCCAAAGGCCAGAAGGAGGGAAAAATATGGTTTCGTAAGTCCCAGAGAGCCTTTCCGGACGCACGTGGTGATTCTTTCCCCAGGGGCAGAGGGGGAAATAATGGAAGATGCCTACCTCGCAGCAGGGGGAGGTCCGCAAAACCAGGGCCACAGGGATACATTCCTTGGTGTAAGCCCTTTTAGCGTTCCTGAATGGAGGTCCGTCTGTCCACCTCTGGAGGCAACCGGAGGTCGCTTGTCACTGTACTGAAACGCCTGGCCAAAAATAACAGAAGACAAATGGGTGCAAGCGATCATATCCAGAGGCTACTGTATACCCTTTTCCATTCCCCTTTAGAAAAAAAAGATCAGTTCTGGATGTTCCACCCAGTCAAAGGAAAGAGGCAACCCTATAGGTACAAATGTTGATAGAAAAGAGTCTCATCTAAAATGTCACCACAGACCAAATTGGATCTGGAACTTACTCAAAGTTCTTTATAGTTTCAAAAAAGATGGGACAGGAGGGCCCATTCTGGATCTCTGCAGACTAAATAAGTCTGTAAAAAACGGTCCAAAAGCAAGTTTCAAGAAACTAAGTGAACATAGCTTATTCTAAGATAGATTATGCTTTAAAGGATATGGTTTTTGAATGGAAGATAAATATAAATATCTATAAATATTTAAAAACCAAGAAACCTGTAATACCACTCTTTTTTTGGAAATCTTAAAGTACATAAAAATATGGATAATCTCCCGATGAGGCCAGTAGTGGCAGCTAGGGGGAAGTAAGACTCAATCTCTGGCCATATATGCTGATAAACTGTTGAAAAAATTTAATATAGGACAAAGTGGCTGCCTAAAGAACTCTTGGGATTTTCTTCGAGAGGTATCTGATAGTATATATTGTGACAATACTATTTATATCACCACAGATGTGGTAGACCTCTTTTTTTTCTAGTATTCCCCACATTACAGGATTAGAATTTTTTGGCCATATTTGATATTGGTAAGGAAAATCATCATCATCATCCCCTTTTTCCCCATTTACATGGGGTTCGGGGTATTGTATTAACTGTCGCCAACTCTCTCGATTCAGTGCCACTCTCCTGCCTTCTTCAACACTCATGCCTGACTGTCAGATCTTCTTTCACACAATCCATCCACCTCTTTGCTGGACGCCCTCGCTTCCTCTTACCTTCTTCCTGTCTGTCCCAAATCTCCCTCACCAGATTGTCTTCTGCTTTTCTACACATTACCATCGTAATTTGTTTTCTTTGATCTTTTCTGCAATTGGAGCTACTTTGGCTTCTGCTCTTATGTCCTCATTTCTTTGCCTGTCCCGCAGTGTGCATCCTACCACCTTTCTCAGGCACTTCATTTCCATCACCTCTAGCTTCTTCAACTGTTCTGCCTTTACTGTCCAGGTTTCTGTACCATACAGTAGTACTGGTCGCACCACTGTCTTGTACACCTTACTTTTCAGCTTCTTTGGCATTCTTCTGTCATACTACACCTGATACTCTATGCCAGTTGGCTGCAGCCCCTCTGATTCTAGCTTTGACCTCTTCATTCAGACTACCCATCTCGTCAACCACCCCTCCCAGATACTTGAAGCTGTTTACCTGTTCCACTATCTTCCCATCTATCTCTATTCTCAGCTTCTTCTGATTTCCCCAATCTGCTGCCATTACCACTGTCTTATCTGTGCTTAGTTTCATCCATGTGCCTTCAGATTTGCATTCCATTCTCCTATCCTTTGCTGAAGTTCTAGATCAGAGTCTGCCTGTACTGCCACATCGTCTGCATACAGCAGCTTTGTTGCTCTGACCCCTCCAACCTGTTTGCTGATGTAGTCCATTACCAGTATGAACAGCAGTGGGCTCAGAGCTGAACCCTGGTGTACACCCACTCCCACTGGGAACCCCTCAGTGAGGTCAAACACTGTTCGTACTTGAGTCACTGGGTCCTTGTACATAGCCTGTACTAATTCTACCAATGTTTCTGGGACTTCAAACCACAGCAATACTGCCCAGATCAGCTTTCTTGGGACCTTGTCATATGCTTTCTCCAAGTCTAGGAAAGCCCAGTTTGACTCTCTCCTCTTCTCAAGTATCTGTCTTAATGCAAACATCGGGTCAATTGTGCTGCATCCTGATCTGAATCCGGACTGTTCATCTCCCATCTTACATTCTACTATTCTGCGTATCCGTTTATCAATCACCCTCTCCAGAACTTTCATGCAATGTGGTAGGAGTTTGATGCCTCTGTACTGTCCACAGTTGTGGATGTCCCCTTTGTTCTTGTACACTGGCACGAGTATGCTTATTCTCCAGTCATCTGGAATACGCCTTTCTCTCCACACTGCAATTGGTACCCTCAGGAGCCATTTCTCCCCTAGCTCACCCAGCATCTTTATCATATCTGCTGTGATCTCATCTGAGCCTGCTGCTTTCCCTGACTTCATTTTCCTTAGTGCTGCTCTTACTTCTTCTAAGCTGGGCTCCTCTTCTACTCTCATTGTAGGCTGTTTCTGGGGCAGTACCGCTTCTGTGGGGTTTTCTTCATTCAGAAGCTGCTGGAAATATTCCTTCCATCTGCCTTTGATGTCCTGTGGGCTGGTAAGCAGGTTGTTGCTGGAATCCCTTATGAAGGGTGTCTGACTATCTTCTTTATCTTTCTGTCTTTGCCTTGCAACCTGATATAGTTTCTTTGTGCCACTTACTGAGTCACTTTCCAGAAGCTGATAGTGCCTCTGATGCCCTATTCTTTGCTATTGCAACTTCTTTCTTAGTTTCTTTGTTAGCCAACCAGTAGTCCTTCCTAGCTTGGTCAGTCTTTTCAATCTCCCACTTCTTCCTGCACTCCTTCTTTCTTTTGATTACTTCCTGCACATAAATAATAATGAATATATGGTGGTGGTAGAAATTATGGAAATTATTCTAAGTAATAATTATATAAGTTGTGAAGGAGAGTTTTATAAGCAAATTAAAGGGGTGGCAATGGAGGCAAATTGTGCCCCCAGATAAGCCAACGCAATAACGAATATGTGGGAGAAAAATGTGTTTTCTTTGAAATATGCCCAGTATTGGACATTATACAAAATATTTTTAGATGTTTTTTTGAAGGGCACCATGGAGTTATTGATGGAATTTATTGGTTATATTCAACAGACTACCAGTTTTTTGAGATTTACATATAACACAAGTAAATGTAAGGTGAATTTTTTAGATGCGTCTCTTCATAAGGTGACAGATAAAAGGGCATTTAAATCTACCTTGTATATGAAAGTCAGCTTTTCCAGTTCATATCTGTATTACACTAGCACTCACCCTTATAAGCAAAAACATAATATTGTCAAGGGGCAATTTAAGAGCATCTAGAATGACATCTGCTGAACAAGATTTTCTTGTAGAATGTGAGAGGATTCAGACAATGTTTTCAGAAAGAAAATACCCACTAGATATGATAAAGGAAATTTTAATAACGGTTTTAAAAGGTAGAAATGATAGGTTATCTATCTTAGATAAAAAAGAGCATGTAGACCAAAATAATAGTGGAACATCCATCAAAACATGTGAAAATAAAACATCTCAAGAATACGGAGGGGGTTTAGTTTGTTTTATAATAATGTATATACCTCAAAGGTCCAGGAAATAATTTCTAAGAATTGGCAGTTATTTAATAGTATATCAGACGAAATACATTTATTTGAACAACCTATTAATTATATATATAAAAAGGGTAGAAATTTGAAGGAAATATGTGAATTCCAAAAAGGAGGTGCTAGAGAAAGGGTAGGTAGTTTAATAAAAAAGAAAGGTACATATAAATGTGGAAGATTCACTCATTGCACTTATATAAGTGGTAGGGATAGTATTTATATACCTAGTAGGGATCTGTTGATTAAAGCCAGACAGTATTGTAATTGTGAGACATCTGGTTTAGTATATTTAGCTGTTTGAGAGTATTGCCAAGGTTTCTACGTGGGCAAGACAGAAAGGAGCTTGAAGAGGCGTATATACGAGTATATGTATAGCATTGACTAAAAATGAAAATAATGTACTTTATATACTGTAGGATGCCTCTTAGCCAAGTTTGTCTTTTTTTGTATTAGAAGTGGTAACAATGAGCACTAAAGGTGGCCCATGGGACGATACTTTAGAATATAGAGAGAGATATTGGCAAATATTGCTCCAGGCCAATGAAGACCCTGGTATGAATTAATCTATATCCTTATTACCAGTACTAAAATTAAGGGCAGCTAAGTTATAAGGCTAGAGAAATTTAATAGAATAAGCTGTATTTACTGGAATGTATTTTATGAGGGTAGCTAAATTAATGATTGTTAAGGCAGGGTATTTTTATAGATTATGTTTATAGGTTATAGTTTTAAAGATATGTATGTATTGTATTTTTTGTTTTTTATTGTGCTTTCTTATTGTGCATTGTTATGGTGTTCTTAGTATGCTTTGTAATATTTATGCTTTCTTACTGTGCATTCTTATGGTATTCTTATTAGTATGCTCTTTAATATGTAATATTTATATGTTATACTATGTATGTATAACTTTAAATGACTGGAATTAGAGTGATTGGATTAACTTTTATATAAAACCGTCTCCTCCAGGTTATCTGATTTGGACGTAGATAGGGTGGTCCAGAGACTCCTACAGTCGCCAGTGTTATCTAAATTATTTTCGGCTCCAGCGCCCAGCATAGTATTGGTTCCATTCCTTCCTCCTCCAACAACCTTGGTGTTGTCAGAGTCTGAGTGCTGAGTCGAGTGAAGTCTTTGGGTCGGTTCCGAGACCCCCTGCCAGTCTTTCGGTTCCGACCTCAGCTCCAACCTTCTGTATTCCTTCTGCAGGTTTCGTTACTCGGGGGTCCTCAGTCGGGCCAGTGGGTGATACATAGGGACCACTGACTTCGGTTCAGAGTCTCCCCCTTGGTGCTTCGGCTAGGGGAACCTCGACTCCGGTCATGGTTTCGGAGACGGGCCCTTCCTCCGATTTGGGGGGACCCGCCTTCGAAGATATGAGGAGCGCGCTGGCCAAGTCCTGAGTGACTTCACCCGAATCGGCATTTCCCTCCCTGAACACTACAACTAGAATTTCTGGTGCACCCCTATCTCTGGACAGCGGGGCTCCAAGGCCTGAGGATACCTCCATGTGTGGTCCCCTGGTTTCTGAAGGCCCTTCAGAGTCCATGCCTGAAGAGCCTCCCAGAAAGAAGCTGTGTAAGAGGAAGTGCCTAGACTCCCCAGATGAGTCTGTCACCTCGGACACCTACCTCGATGATGCAGAAGGGTCCCCGAAGTCGTCCTCTGATGATGTCTCGTTCTCCGACATCCTGGAGATCTTGAGACAGCGGGGCGACTGGCCATCCAAAAACCCTTCTGAGGAGGAGTCTGTCTTATTGGATCTTATTTGTCGAAGGGTGTGGGAACACCTTGACTCTGTGGAGCCAGTTCCTAGCCGCCCCAATAAATTCCTATCGGCACCTCCTGGGAAAGAGTTTTTGACCAAGGCAGTTCTGTGGGTGCCATGGTGGTGGCGTCTGCCACTCAGCAGGACGTGGCAGAGGCTTCTACTTCCATCCATCCTCCTAATAAGGAGTCTAGGAGCATGGATAGGTATGGGAAGCATACCCTGTCTTCAGCGACCTTTACTTTGCGGTCGCAGAATTACTTGTCATTTTACGCGGCTCTAAAGGGATCTCATTAAAGAGTTGGGAGATACCCTGGCGGGTAACGTGCCTGAGGCGTTGACCCAGTCTGTTAACGCCCAGCTGTCTACCCTTTCTACCATCGTCAACTCGTCCATGAGGCTCATATCTTATGCAGCCGAGGGGGCGGGTAGAGCAGTAAGTTCAGGCGTAGCCCTCAGGAGGCAAGCTTGGATGCACTTGTGTCATTTTGCGGAGGCTTTCAAGTCTTCTTTCACGGACGCCCCTTTCGACGGGTCCTCTCTTTTTGGACCCAAAGTAGAAGACACCCTCACGAGATGTGAGCAGGAGGGTAAGACTTTGTCTGCCATTGGGGCCCGTTTTTCTCTCCCCACTAGACCTTATCCCAAGGCTCAGAGGGGAGGTAAAATGTGGTTCAGAAAGTCTCAAAAGTCTTCCCTTGCCCATCAGTGTGAACCCCCCTCCAGAGGCAGAGGAGGGGGAAATTACTCCGGAAGACGTCACCCCAGAGGCAGCAGAGGCCCCCGCAGTACAGGAAACCGCAAATCCTTTCGTGGCTCCTCCTTCCAGCATCCCTGAGAGATTACCCGACTGTGCGTCTCCAGAGCCAGTCGGGGGTTGCTTTTCGGAGCATCTTCAGCCCTGGGAGTCCATCACTCAGGATCGATGGGTGCTTCGAATCATCGCCGGAGGTTATATCATTCCCTTCATCCGTTCTCCCCCACCGTCAAAAAGAATCCCGGACGTTCCACCCAGTCAACGGGATCACGCAGCACTAGAAATCTCAAAGCTGATAAGAAAAGGAGCCATCCAATCAGTCCCCGCAGACCAGATCAGGAACTTACTCAAGATTATTTTTGGTGCCGAAAAGAACAGGGAACTTGAGACCCATTCTGGATCTCAGCCATTTAAACCGCTTTGTGAAAAAGTCCAAGTTCCGAATGGTCACGTTACAATCCATTCTCCCCTTGCTGGAGAAAGGAGTATGGATGTGCTCCATAGATCTCAAGGATGCCTATTATTATCACATCAAGATAAACGAGGCCTCCAGCCATCATTTACGCTTCCGGCTGGGAGCCAGTCATTTTCAATTCCGGGCCCTGCCCTTTGGTCTCACCACAGCCCCCAGGGTGTTTACCAAGTATTTGGCAGTGGTGACGGCTCACCTGAGACATCTAGGATTCCAGGTGTTTCCTTATCTAGACGACTGGCTCCTCACCGCCCCCACCAGGCATCTACTTCTTTAAGCCATGAGAACTACCTTCAAATGGGGACATCTGTTAGGAATTACCTTCAACTGGGCAAAATCTGTATTGCTGCCATCACAGCGTGTTGCCTTTATCTGCGCAGAGCTAGACTCTGTAGAGATGCGAGCATTCATACCCTTAGACAGAATAAAGGTGTTACAGGCTCAAGTTCTGGCCTTATTGCCCCGCAGAAAAACTCAAGCCAGAATAGTTCTGCAGTTGTTGGGAACAATGGCGGCTACCATCCTTCTAGTCCCTCTTGCCAGGTTGCACATGCGAATACTTCAATGGCTCCTTTTGGCCCAGTGGTCATATCAGGATCTGCCCTTGTCCCATCCTATTTTCATTATGGAGAGATGCCAACAAGATCTTAGTTGGTGGCTTCTCCCCTCCAATCTGAATCAAGGAAGATCGTTCATCCCCCCGTCCCCCGTTGCCACGGTAACCACGGACGCCTCCCAGATGGGGTGGGGGGACATTACCTGGGCAGGACGGTTCAAGGTACGTGGCAAGATCACGAGACTCACTTGCATATCAATGTTCTGGAGATGAGAGCGGTGTTTCTAGTGTGGCAGGCACTCCACAGCTTTCTTCCCCAGGGAACTATTGCAATTCTTTCCGACAATATGTCGGTTGTCTGGTATCTGAACAAACAGGGGGGAACAAAGTCCTATCCCCTTTGTAGGGAAGCCATGAGAGTGTGGAGCTGGGCTATCGCTTCCCAGCGCTTTCTAGTGGCAACGCACATTCCGGGGAAGTCCAACGTGATTGCAGACAGGCTGAGCAGAGCTATTCTGATGCCTCACGAGTGGTCCCTGAACGATCGAGTGGAGGCTCAGATATTCTCCAGGTGGGGTCTTCCCTGCTGCGACCTCTTTGCCAGTCCCCTCAATGCGAAGTGCAGAAATTATTTCACTCTAATCCGTCCTCAAGGGGAGCCGCCCAGGGATGCTCTAGTCCACGATTGGCCCTCCGGTCTACTCTACGCCTTCCCTCCGGTCCCTCTCTTACCAAGAGTGATTCAGACGGCAATCTACACGGGAAGCAGCATGATTTTGATAGCACCACTCTGGCCCCGTCAAGTTTGGTTCCCCTTCCTTCGGAAATATGCGGTGGATGGGCCTTGGATCTTGGACCCAGCTCCAGACCTATTGACTCATCAGTCGGGACAGCCTCATCCATCCCTCCGAACTCTCAGACTCGCTGCTTGGCTACTCCACTTCCTTCCTTAGTCAGACAGCATAACCTTACCCCGGAGGTGCTACAGATTCTGTCCTCCTCTCATAAGTCTTCTACTAGAAAGATTTACTCTAGTAAATGGAAGAGATTTGCTATTTGGTCTGAGCAGCGTGACCTTAATCCCCTCACAGCCCCTGTGTCAGCGGTGTTAGATTTCTTGGTGACACTTTTTAGACAGGGTTCCGCTGTCTCCACTATAAAGGTTCAATTGGCACTGATCTCTAATTATCACGTAGCTCATGAGCCTTCCCTCATGGGTCATAAGCTGTGTAAAGCCTTTCTAAAAGGAGCCTGGTTAATTCGCCCCCCGATTTCACAACCCGTTCTACCATGGGACTTAAATATGGTGCTCGGAGCTTTGACGTCTCCTCCCTTCGAACCTGCAGCCACTTGCGAATTAAAATTCTTATCATGGAAGATTGCATTTTTGGTAGCCATTACTTCAGCTAGAAGGGTATCGGAGCTTCAAGCCCTTTCTGTCAAACCTCCTCCTTATTTGATTTTTCACAACAACAGAGTATCTCTAAGACTAAATCCTTCCTTTCTCCCTAAGGTGTCTTCTGCATTTTGTCTCCAACAGGCTATTGAGCTACCAGTCTTTTTTCCACAATTCTCCAACAAAGCAGAATACATATTTCACCAGTTGGATGTACATAGACAATTGAGGTTTTATTTGAATAGGAGACAACAGGAGAGAAAATCAGACCAGTTGTTTGTGTCCTTTTCGAACAGAATTGGCAGATCTGTAACCAAGGCGACTATCGCTAAGTGGATTAGGGATTGCATCTCATTCATTTATGCATTGAATGGTAGGAATCTTCCCTTTCCAGTGAAGGCGCATTCTACCAGGGCTATGGCAATTTCAGTGGCCTTTCACGCTAGGCTGTCCGTGGATGAGATTTGTGCAGCGGCTACTTGGACTTCTCCACATACCTTTATTTCTCATTATAAATTGGACATGGCATCTAGAGGTCGTGCTTCCTTTGGTTCCACAGTGCTCAGGAGTGTTTTCCAGTTAGCCTCCCAGGATTTAGGTGCTAGGGACGCTGTCCCATCAGTATTGAATGTAGGCGAGATAGGATCACGTTATATCTTTTAGTTATGTACTTACCATAACGATAGATGTATGTGATCCATCTCGCCTACATTCTTACGTACCCGCCCTTTTTCCCCCCTCCTGTTGGATTTGGAGGAGACAAGTATTGTTTGATTCCCATAAGGATATTATTTTTTCTCCTCTTATACTTGTCTCTTGTGTGTTTTGTGGGTGCAAGAATGTGTTGGGGGCAAACTAGATCTGGGGTTTTGGGCGTGGTGCATCCTGGGATATAGGGTTGGCCCAGCCAATGAGAGACTTCATGCTAGTCAGAACAGCCGAGTCAGAGCCGATTCTCTGCTCCGAGCCCATCAGTATTGAATGTAGGCGAGATGGATCACATACATCTATCGTTATGGTAAGTACATAACTAAGAGATTTTGCATATTGGTACTGCTTGAACTCCGTTCCTACTGTGCTTTTGGACTGTTTTTGGTTGGTATTGCTTTGCACAGTTTTCCTTGTGGAGTGTTATAAGTTCGTAAAAAAAAGTCAAAGTTCCGGATGGTAACACTGCAGTCAATGCTCCCCTTTCTGGGGAAAGACAATTGGATGCGCTTGATAGATCTCCAGGATGAGTACTACCACATAAAGATGGATAAGCAATCCAGGAGTCAAATGCATGGCACTTGTCACAGCTTACTTGAGGTGTTTCTGTACTTGGATGACTGGCTCCTAACCGCCACCACTGAGCATCTACTAACCAAAGCAAGAGGCACCACCCTCCACCTTTGCTCTCCATTAGGCATCACGATAAACTTCGAAAAAAGTCTGCCTTGTTGCCATCACAGCATATTGTATTCATAGGAGCAGACTTAAACACAAGAGACATGGTAGCCAAACTTCCTCCGGACAGGATACAAACCCTACATCTACAAGTAAAAAAAACCTTTGAGCAAGGACGAAAGTACAAGCAAAGGTTATTCTGAAGGTTTTAGGTATCATGGTGGCAGCAATAACTTTGGTACCCCTTGCTCGTCTGCACATGAGAATTCTCCAGTGGCTACTTTTCACTCACTGGTCCATGCAGGAGTTACCCATGTCCCACACGATTATCATAATGGCGTCCTGCAGAAGAGATCTGTGCTGGTGGCTTCATTCTACTCAGGTGGATTTGGGCAGACCGTTCGTTCCCCCACAACCAATAGCAGTGATCCCAGACGCTTCCTAGATAGGTCTGGGAGGGGCATTGTCTGAGGAAGACTGTCCAAGGAGTTTGGCAAGAATATGAGAACCACTTGCATATCAATTTCCTAGAGATGAGAGCAGTGCTTCTGGCATTGCAGGCATTCCAGAACTCCCTTCCTTTAGGAACGATTGCAATCCAGACAGACAGTTTATCAGTGGTGTGGTATACAAACAAACAAGGATGAACCAGGTCTTGCTCCCTATGTCAAGAGGCTCAAAATATGGCAGTGGGCAGTCTTTTCTCAATGCTTTCTAATAACCCATATCCCGGGGACATCCAACGCGATAGCAGACAAACTCAGCAGAGCTATTCTAATTCCTCACAAGTGGTCCCTGAAACAGGAAATTGTGGAGCAGATTTTTCACAAGTGGGGCCAGCCTTACTGCAACCTTTTTACCGCATCCATGAATGCCAAATGCAGCAGCTACTTTGTCCTGATCCCCCCTTTGGGGGAGTCACCAAGGGATGCACTTGTACACGATTGGCCCCCGGGTCTTCTATATGCTTTCCCTCCTTTTCCCTTGATTCCCAAAGTCCTTCAGAAAGCCAACACATTGAGAAGCAGATTAATACTCATCGCCCCATACTGGCCTCGTCATATTTTGTTCCCCTTCCTATGGCCCCATCTACAAGAGGAGCCGTGGGTTCTGGTCCCAGTTCTAGACGACCTGACTCCTCTCTCAGGGACACTCCATCTGTCGTCCCAAACCCTCAAACTGACAGCTTGGCTGCTCCACTTCCACTCCTAGCCAGGCTTCCGAATATTAATCCTGCTGTGAAACATATTCTGATCTCATCCCATAAGGCTACAACCAGAAAGCGTTATGCTAGCAAATGGAAATGGTTTTCATGTTGGGCACTCAACAGTCACATTCATCCTTTCACGGCCCCAGTCACATCTGTTTTAGACTTCCTAGCAAAACATTTCAGTCAATGTGCAGCAAGCGGCTACCATACGAGTTCAGTTGGCTGCTATATCAAATTACCATATTGGAGAAATGGGATTCAAAATCATGCCTTATAGACTTTGCAAGGCCTTTTTGAGAGGTACTTTCTTGCTAAGGCCTCCAGGAAAAGAACCACCAGCTCCTTGGGACCTCAACTTGGTATTGTCCACTCTAATCCTTCCTCCTTTTGAACCTGCATCATCTTGTCATCTAAAGTTCCTAAAGTGGAAAACCATCTTCTTAGTAGCCATCACGTCTGCCAGGAGGGTGTCAGAACTCCAAGCATCATCAATACGTTCCCCCTATTTGATTTTCCACAAAGATGGAGTGTCCCTGAGAACTAATCAGTCATTTCTTCCTAAGATATGTTCTGAGACTAATTTAAATAAATCAGTTGACTTGCCGGTGTTTTTCCAAAACTGTGGCAACAAGGCAGAATACTGGACGTACACAGGCAATTACGTTTCTACCTACACAGAACAAAGGAATTCAGAAAATCAGACCAACTATATTTGTACCCTTTTCAGGTAAGAAAAAGGGTGCCCCAATATCTAAAGTTACGCTTTCTAAATGGCTTACTGATTGCATAACCTTCTCATATACATCTAAAAATAGAGAACTTTCAGGAAAGATAAAAGGTCATTCTACAAGGGCTATTGCAACCTCCGCAGCCTTTCAAGCTAGATTACCCATGCATTCAGTTTTGTGCTGCAGCGACATGGGTAAAGCCTCGTACCTTTATTACTCATTACTAAGTGGGTTTGGCCTCCAGGAGCAGGGCTTCCTTTGGGTCCACTGTTCTGAAGAGCATTTTCCCTTGAGCCATCCAAGAAAGAAGGTGCTAGGGACGCTGTCCCATCCAGCAGTGAATGAAAGTGAGATAGGGCGACATAACATTAAGAAGTTATGTACTCACCATAGCGATGTTCTTCATGTTTCACTGTTGCAGTCATTACATTTGTGTAATCTGCTGGCAGGTTGCCCTCAGTCGGCCTGAATTCCAAAGTCTTGGGTCCTGCGTTGGTTGCTGTCTTCTCTTCCATGACGTCAGGTCGTCAGGGGTATAAAACATGCAGCCGACGCCATTTTCTTTAGTCTTTCTTGCCGCGCAGTGCCCGAAGCAGAAGCATTTCACAAGTGCCGGTTGGCCGAATACTGAAATATTCGAGTTTGAATTTCAGAACCAAAGTCTTCACTGAAGCGAAGTACCCCGTTGGGGAAACTTTTTTCTTGCTTTTCACCGATGTCAGAAAAAGTTAATAATTGTATTACTTGTGGGAAGCAAATACCTCATAAGGATTTCCATTTATACTGTATTCTGTGCCTAAGCCCTGATCACAACGTGCCTGGCTGTCAGTTTTGTGCTAGACTTAACCAACACACTATTGAGCGTCGGTATATTTTTGCATCAAAGTATTTTGGAAACGGATTTAACTACCCAGAAATGTCGTCGGATAGCAATCAGACTACCTGAGTGCATAAAAAATGCAAAGAAAAGGACAGAGAAAGTCAGTCGAGATCCAAAACAGACTACAAAGCTTCTCCTAAGCCAGTCGCCGGTACTCAGTGAGGCGCCTTCGCAGCCCCTGATACCTGCTACCTTCGAGTCGCAGGCCTCTACCGATACCCATGTGGAGTCCGGCATGCCGCAAGATACTCAAGGTATTGGACCGACAGATGTATCGCCCTCGGATGGGTCCAGAGCCACTGAGCAGGCACCGGCTTCTGAGGGTGTATTCAGACCTCAACATTTGTACATCAAACCAAACAACAGCTGCAAAACCAAAGACAAAAGCAACTTCTAAAACTAAAATAACGATGCATGAGCCACGTGCACAGGCCTCTATGCCTAAAAAACAGATCATCAAAATGGCTGAAGACCTTATTACCTTGATCAGGGGTACCCTTCCCCCTCCAGATAAGAGGCTCAGGCAAGACTCTGATTATGAATCTTCAGATCAATTTCTATTTCTTCTGATTCCTCTTCTGGTCAGGAATTATTTATACCTCCCTATGAGGATTCTGATGCTGAGGAATCTATTCCATCTGCATTTCCTCCTGAGAATTATTCATTTGGAGAAACCTTGCATACTTTGAGGGAGCATTTTCACTGGGAGAGTCAAGACTTCTCAGAATCAAAAAAGAGGCTCGGGGATTTCCTCCTTCTCCCTCAGCACAAGCCTTTAGCCATTCCCCCAGTTTTAGACATTGTGGATGATGTGTTTTCGGAGTCAAGCTTGACCCCTGACTCCTTACCTCCGACTCCCAGTAACCCTGACAGATATTACAGGGTCCCTGACTCTCATCATTTTTTATTTAGAAACCATGCTGTTGATCCTGAAACTATTTCACAGGGTCCAAAAGGAGTTAAGGCCTCAACAGCAAAAAACCCTACCCCCTCTGACAGGGATTCAAGGGCACTGGACAGATGGGGAAAAAAGGTTTATACATCTGCAACCTTGGCAATCAGGGCCTTAAACTGTCAATTTCATATGCTTAAATACCAACATGTTATGGGATTGCTGAAACAGAAAATGATGATTTCAGAATGTGCAGAAAATAAAGAATTGCAGGAATTATTGCATGCAGCTGAACAAGTTGGAAAGCATACTTTGCAATGTGGTTTTGATTTTTTAGAGGTCTCCTGTAGGGCCACAGTTACTGGATTTGTGATTAGGAGGCATGCCTGGTTAAAGGAACAAAATTTGCCTGACCATGTTAAAGCTAAATTGCTAGATGCACCTTTACAGCATGATTCTCGTATTAAGGCAGAAGAGGTTTTAAAGAAAATGGAAGACAAAGCGAAGTCTATGCAAACTGTTAAAGATTTCTTACAACTGCAGCCACCCAGATTCAGTAGACACTGGCCTACAAAAATTGGTCCTTTCCTGTGTCAGACAGAGCTCAAAGAGGCAAATCCAGACGCCCTAAGGGTTCCAGATACTAGACACCAAGACTCTTACAGGTCAAAGCATTGGGGCACATCCACCTCCAAATCTGGAGGAGATAAAGCACAAATCTACAGAAAGCAATCCCAATGACATCTCTCTGCCTACATCAAGCACTTATCTTTTGGCAGCACCCATAGGGGGAAAATTAGCACTTTTTGCTCAAAATTGGCAGTTAATAACCCAGGACAAGTGGGTACTAAACATCGTATCACAGGGATACAGATTCCATTTCCTTACTCTGCCAATGACAAATGGTTGGCCAGATCTGCCAAAAAATCAATGGGCAGAGGCACAGAAACAGGTTGCGTCCCTCATGGATATGGGGGCCATTCAAACAGTACCAGAACAGGAAAAAGGACAAGGTTTTTACTCAAGACTGTTCCTGGTACCCAGAAAGGACAAGGCCTGGCGGCCAATACTGGATTTATCGATTTTGAACACATACCTGGACATTCCAAAATTCAAAATGCTCCCTTTGAAGCAGCTTCTGCCCATGCTGGGCAAGAATGCTTGGCTGCTGACTTTAGACCTAAAAGAGGCATACCTGCATGTCCCAATAAGATAGTCGTGCAGAAGATACCTCAGATTCAAGGTTAGCTTAATGCATTACCAATTCTCTGCACTGCCCTTTGGCTTATCTACTGCGCCCAGGGTCTTTACAAAGTGCCTGGCATCAGTAATTGCATTTTGCAGACAAAGAAGTATACAAATATATCCTTACTTGGATGACTGTCTCATTTAAGCAGAGAACAAGGAGACACTTCTTCAACACCTGGCGTTTGTGAAAAGGCTTCTAACATGCCTAGGGTACACAATAAATGAAAATAAATCACAGCTGGTACCCTCTCAAAAGAGAACATTCCTGGATGCAAGCTTGAATACAACTGCCCAGATGGCTTACCTCACACCAGATAAACAAAGGCCAACTGACTACTTACTTCAAACTGATGGCAACAAAAACCCAGTCTTCTGCAAGACAAATTCTGCAGGCTCTGGGCTTCATGGCATCCTGCATCCTACTAATTCCATATGCAAGACTGCATATGAGGAAACTTCAGTGGTATCTAAAACGTTTATGGAGTCAGCATTCACACATTCTCTCATTCCCGGCCTGCAACAGGAGTTTCTATGGTGGACAAAGGCCTGTCACCAAAACATGGGACAGCCCTTCACTCTACCCCCGGCCAGCCAAACCTTAACAACAGATGCATCAGATTATGCCTGGGGGGGCCCACATGGCAGGAAGATGCATTCAGGGCATATGGGCACCAAAACAAATGCATCTACGTATCAACCAGAAAGAGATGCTAGCTGTTCAAAATGCCCTAACAGCCTTCAAGGACTTACTTCATCCAGGACATCTACTGATAAAGATGGACAATGGTATATAAACAAGCAAGGGGGCACACACTCTTACCCACTTTGCAGATTAGCCATGGCACTGTGGGACACAGCTTTGACCTACCAAATACATCATCTAGCTCAATTCCTGCCAGGAAAACAAAACACTTTGGCAGACGATTTAAGCAGAAACCTTATGGGTCCTCACGAGTGGAAACTAAATCCACAAGTCTTCAGCATGATAACAGAGAAATTGGAGAGCCCAGACATAGATCTATTTGCCTCTCCTCAGAATTATCAATTGAAAAGATTCTGCACAAGGACTTATCCCAGACAAGCATGGAAAGTGGACGCCCTATCCTTCAGTTGGAAAAACCTATCTGTTTACCCCTTTCCTCCTCTGCCTCTTCTACCCAAGATACTTCTAAAAGTCAGACAAGAGAAGCCAAAGATGATATTAATTGCCCCGGACTGGCCCTGCCAATACTGGTACCCAATCCTAAGGAACTTGTCTCAATACCCAGCTTGGACCTTGCCTCAAAGACCAGAACTACTGTCCCAGCAAAACAATCAGATCCTGCACAATCTGCTACATACCCTGAACCTGGCAGCATGGCTAATCATGTAATCATACAAACAACACCTCTCAGTAAAGCTGTGATGGATGTCATTTTGGAAGCCAGAAGGCCTAGTACTAGAAAGTCTTATGCTGACAAATGGAAAAGATTCTGTGCTTGGAATCAAGCACAAGGAACTGATGCAGCAGAACCACATATTCCTCAGATGTCTCCGTACTTAACTGAGATGCTTGACAAAGGCCTATCTTTCTCATCAATCAAGATCCATGCCGCTGCCATTTTGGCTCATTACATTACAGAGCCACCAATCTTTTCTCATCCTTTACTAAAGCAGTGCCTTAGAGGAGCCAAAAATTTAAGGCCTCCTAGAAGACCACCATTGCCTGCATGGGACCTCAATTATGTGTTGGAAAAGCACACACTGCCTCCATTTGAACCAGCTGCTACCGCTGATATAAAGTTCTTATCATGGAAGACAGCTCTGCTACTAGCAATTATTTCAGCAAGAAGAGTTTCAGAGCTACAGGCCCTCATGGCTGTAGAGCCTTTTATCATATTTTACCCAGACAGGGGTGTCTGTGAGGACAAATCCTACTTTTATGCCTAAGGTGGTTTCCAGTGTGGCTCTTAACCAAACAATTCATCTGCCAACTTTTTATCCAAATCCGCAGAACAAGGGGGAGAGAATTCTGCATTCCTTGGACGTACACAGACAGCTAAGATTCTACTTGAGCAGGACTAAAACTCTAAGAAAAACTGAGCAATTACTAGTGTGATATGCTGCAGCATCAGTAGGAAAGGCTATTTCAAAGCAGACAATTTCAAAGTGGAGAAGCCACTGCATCAGTTTCTGCTACTTACACCATGGTAAACCTGTGCCCAAGGGCATTAGGTCTCATTCCACCAGAGCTGCAGCCACTTCAGCAGTATTTCTCACAGGAGTACCAACAAAAGGCATTCTAGAAGCTGCTACTTAGTTTTGTTCACACTTTTACAAAGCATTACCATTTACCTCTCTACTCTTAAGTCCAGGGCAGGCTTTGCCACTGTAGTGCTGCAGGGCCTTATAGCCGCACCTAATGCTGTTTAGCTCCAGCCCTCCCAACCATAGCTTTGGGTTTCTACCCAAATGTAATGACTGCAACAGTGAAACATGAAGAACATAGTACAGTTGTGTACACTTACCATAAATGTAGATGTTCGAGTGTATTCACTGTTGCATTCCAGTTTACCCTCCCGCCATCCCCCTGTCATTCTACAGTTTATCTTTCCTTCTCTATCTTCTACAACCTATGTGGTGTATTTGCTTGTAGTTGAAGGTAAAGTTTATATTGATACATGTATGTATACATATATATAATATTGCTACCTTTTTTGGGGGCACCTGACATCGGGGGCAAGAAAAAGCTAAAGAAAATGGCGTCGGCTGCATGTTTTATACCCTTGACGACCTGATGTCACTGAGGAGAAGACAGCAACCGACGCATGACCCAAGACTTTAGAATTCAGGCCGACTGAGGGCAACCTGCCAGCAGATTACCCAAATGGAATGACTGCAACAGTGAATACACTCGAACATCTACATTTATGGTAAGTGTACACAACTGTACTTTCCATGTTTGTTGTCCATCTCACCTTCATTCTTACGTCCCACCTTCCTTCCCCCAGCCTTTGCTCCTGGAGGATCGAGAGGTCTCAGAAAATTGGAAATGCATGTTCTCTGACTCTCCTCCTTAGCTCCTTTAGTAGACATGGTTTTATGTAGGTACTACTTGTTTAGTATTTGCAGACAAGATCTGGTAATCTTCCCAAGGCATGATGGGATAGGGTATAGCCTCGAGCCAGTGAAAGCTCTCGAGCTTTAGTATAGGCCGAGTCGGAACCGATCCAGCAGTGAGTGAAGGTGAGATGGACAACAAACATGTAACGTTATGGTGAGTACATAACTTCTTATTAACTCTTATTTGGGGGGGGGGGCATAGGACTGATTCCAAATCACTAGGTTTCTGTAGTCACTGAGACTTAGGCACCTGTGCCCCTTTGGAAAGCCTGGTTTTGAGACAGCCGTATGATCTCTGATAGATTCCCTGTAAACAGTATGAGCTGTACATTGTTTCTATGGCAAGGGCTTGCTGTGCTGTTGTGATTCTCTGGGCTTCTTGCAGCCCATCCCAGCAAAGTGTCCACCTCTTGTTCTTCTTTGTGCTAAATCAAACCAAAAACACCAATCTTTGTAGTACAGGTGTCAAAGAAAATCCAGAGCAACAACCAGACACTTTGAGGAATCGTTAGTGTCACAACTCCTTTAGTGTTTTTTTTCCTCTTATTGTCAAGACTTCCTTTGAAGAAGTCTTGACAACAGAAGACAAAACCGTTAGGTTCTGGCTGCAGTGATTCTTCAAAGGTTTCTGTATCTGCTGTGGCATTTTGGTTTATTCATCTGGTCTCCATCCTCCCCCCAAGATGAGATCCAGGCATCACTGAATTGAGTGAAATTTTCTGGCTCAGGAGTTAAGCATTAGGGAACAGATCAGTGCACAGGTTGTTTGGAAGTTCCCACCTCCTTTCTCCCAACTGCTCCTCATAGTCCGCCAGTTAACTTGCAGTAGTTGCTTCAGAGAGGAATTATGAGCATGCTTCCACACATACCCTCCATGACTCAGTGGCACAAAGCTTGTCCCGTCTTCCTCTGAGTGATTTTTTTTTCAAGTAGTTCCCACTGTGGCTGCCTGTTCTTTCCCTCAGAATAATTGATTTGGCATCAGCAGCTCAAGCCCATTTTTCACAGTATCTCCCTTCCAGCACCTGTGCCATTAATTGTATGTTTGTTGTTTGGGGTGTAATCAGTGCTTCACCTCTCTGTGCCAGTGAACTAGAGTCCTCCTCCCATTCTGTTGGAATTGATCCAGTAGTAAGGAATACTTCAGTGATAATCTGTACAACTAATCTAGGACAACTGTGGAAGAACTGACCATACCAGTAGATGATGTTGCAATGGTTCCTTTCACTTTTTTGTCTTCTGCACCTTGGGGATAGTTTAAAGTCTCTTATCTATTCCATCTGGTCAGGGCCTCAGGCCTCCTGAGGTCTGGATATGTTTAGAAAACGTTCTTCTTCCTGGCCTGGGGAATGTGCAGGTATGTTTTTACTCTTTTGGAATAGGTAGTATGATTAACTTGTTGGCATTCTGAGGAAGGAAGCTCTAAAATAACTTAAGTGGATGTCAGCTTATGTACTGACACACGTAATGGGCAGACATCCTTCAAGCGTGGAGGTGGAAAGGATGCTAAACTTTGGAAGTTGGACCAGGTGTCTGGCATTCAGTGGATAAATTCATGCTAACAAGGACTTTTGCAGCAGGATTTACTCAAGCATGTATTATGGTAAGCGCTTACACAGTTGCACTTTCCCTTCTTGGCATAAGGCTACCTTGTTCTGGGATTCCTTTGACGTGACCTTCTTTTGGCTGATGCTATGGTTACATTTTCTAGGTTGACAAATTGCAAAATGTGTTTTCTGGTTCCAGCAGTTTGGCAGTCTCGTGGTGGAGCTGGGCACCATTCTTGTGTCTGCCATTCTTGTTTAAGTAGGTCATGGCCTTAAATGGCTGGATTAAAATGCATTCCAGGTCCAGATCTCTGTGCACCCATTTACATGCCTGAAAATGCTTGTGGGTGTGTGCAGTGGACTTTGAGGTGTTAGGAGCTTCAGAGACCCTTATTGCCAGGACTTGAAATTGTGGGCATTTGTCACCAGCTTGACAATGGTTAATTCCTGCATTTAATTCAAACTTATCACAGGTCTAGGAGACCCCTGTGCTTCCACACAGTAACAGTTCAGGGTGCATGTGTTCCCTCACAGAATGGAGAGGCTTTATATCAGTCAGATGCAGCTCAGTACACTCAATCCCATTAAGTCTTGGTTGCAACTACAACTTTTGGGATTTCTCTTGATGTGTTTAAAAAACAAGTCTGGCATGGTATCCATAAACAATGAACAAACCAAACGAAAAGGAAGACCAACAGCTTGAAGCAGGAAAGAATAGTAATCCCAAAGTCAACTTTGGGATTACTATTGTATCCATAAACAAGCAATAGGGCACAAGGCTGAACCCCTTGCGCAGAGAGGTGATACTCATTTGGTAAAAAATCAACGTAGTCGAAGTTCAGATTCTAGAAGGTCGTACTTTATTGAAGTAAAAAGTACCAGAAGTACAATTTGGCGTGCCCAATCACAATAAAGGTTTTTTCACCCACACTTGATTGGCTCCCACTGACACACCCCCAGGTACTCTTATAAAAGGAAATCCTCAGGATCACTCTTTCCATGAAGGAACTACGCTTCAATGGTGATTGTACTTCTGGTACTTTTTACTTCAATAAAATAAGACCTTCTAGAATCTGAACTTCGACTACGTTGATTTTTTTGCCACCACGGTGAGCAGAGCTCCTTAGCCAAGCCACATTTACATTGTTTTGCCTGTTTTTTCTGTGTGTTTCATCTTTGATTTCTAGCTGTCACACTAGCGGTTCCTCTCAGCAGGCGACCCGACCAGCCGGAACTACGACCTGTATACGAAGCCTTTCTAAAGGCTTGTACTCAGCCTTCAACCACAAGCGCTCGGGTACTCACAGCCTTTCTCAAGGCTTTACCGGTAGCTCAGCTTCTTCACCAACATCCCACCGTACCTTTATTAAGGCAGCCTACCTGGTCATCCATTTATTCTTGGCTTCCCTATGGTATTTTATTCGTGGACATTTTTCCTCCTCTGCATAGGAGCTTGAATACCCAGGTCCCACAGACAATCATTTTCCTGCTAGTCATTACATTTGGGTTATCTGCTTGCAGGTAGCCCTCAGTTGGCCTGATTATCAAAGTCTTGGGTCCTGCGTCGGTTGCGGTCTCATCTTCCATGATGTCAGGTAGTCAGGGGTATAAAGCATGCAGCCGATGCCATTACATCAGTCTTTCTTGCCGTGCAAACAGCTTCGGCTTTGGGCACCGCAAGTGCTGGTCGGCTGACTCCTGAAATTTTCGTTTTCGAGTTTCAGAACCGAAGTCTTCAAAAAGTTAAGTACCCCAATGGCGATCCTTTTTCTTGCTCTAAACCGATGTCAGTAAAAGTTAACAATTGTATTACTTGTGGTAAGCAAATACCTCATAAAGATTTTCGTTTGTACTGCATTCCTTGCTTAGGCCCAGACCACGATGTCCCTCGCTGTCTGTTTTATGCCTTATTTAATCCTCTAACTATTCATCGTCTGTTTATTTTCGCATCAAAATATTTTGGTTGTTGTCTTTCGGCTTTTCCCCGGTTAGGGGTCGCCACAGTGGAACTCCGGTCCGCTAATGACTGGCAGTAGATTTTTACGTGCTGAGTTGCCGGCCCTGACTCACAACCTTCAACGAAGGTACGCCCATTCACGCATGTCTCCACACAGAAGACGCTCTAGCTGAGAATCGAACAGGACAACGTCTTACTGTGAGGCGTCAGCACCACCACTGCAGTATATCTCATCAAAATATTTCAGTACTTGGTTCAGTTATCCAGAAATTGGCTTCGGTAAGCCATCTGACTACCGACATTCCGAAAAAATATAAAGATAAAGACAGAGACAGACCGCATAGGTCCAAAGCTGCAGACTATGCTTCCGTTAAGCTAGTCGCCAGTTCGCCGGTACTCAGGCGCTTTCGCAGCCCCTGATACCTGCTACTTCAGATTTGCAGGCCTCTACTGAGACCCATTCGGAGTCCGGTGTGCCGCGAGATGCTTCTTCAACTATGGAACCTATGGGTGTCTCTACCTTGGATGGGTCCAGAGCCACTGTGCAGGCACCAGCTTCTGATGGTGTATTCAGGCCTACTGACTTGCATATCAAACAGACGCCATCTTCTTCTTCAAGGCCAAAAACTCGATCCACGCCTAGAAAACTGATGCTCAGACCGCATGGTCAAGCCCATATGCCTAAAAAACAAATAAGAATGGCTGAAGACCTTATTACTTTAATCAGGGGGTGCCAGCCTTCTCTCTCTGAGACCTAGAACTGATTTTCCTTCTGATTCTTCTGATCAGGATTCTGAAATTTCTGTTTCTTCTGTTTACCAGGATTTGCCCTTATCTACCTATTAGGGTTCTGATGCAGAGGACTCCATTCCCTCTGCTTCCCCTCCAGAAGATTTCTCTCTCTGTGAAACTTTGCATACTCTTAGGGAGCATTTCTGCTGGGAAAGCTAGGATTACTCTGACTCCAAAAAGAGGCTTAGGGAATTCTTACTCCTACCTCAACACAGGCCTTTAGCTATCCCTCCTGTACTGGACATTGTAGATGATGCCTTCTTGGAATCTAGCCTGGCCCCAGACACTTTACCTCCAGCTCCCAGGAAACCTGACAGATATTACAGAGTACCTGACTCTCACAATTTCCTCCTTAAGAATCCTACTGTGGATCCAGAGACCATTTCACAGGGACCCAAAGGCATTAAGGCTACTACTGCCAAAAACCCTACCCCCTCTGATGGGTCCTGGCCAAATGGGGTAAGAAGGTATACACTTCTGCTACTTTGGCCATTAGGGCTTTAAACTGCCAGTGTCATATGTTAAATTATCAGCAGCATATTATTGGATTACTTAAACAGAAAATGATGTTGATTCCTGACTCTGCTGAAAATAAAGAATTACAGGATTTAATGCATTCTGCTGAACAAGTTGGTAAACATACTTTGCAGTGTGGTTTTGACTCCTTAGATGCATCTTGCAGGGCTGCTGACACTGGGTCTGTACGTAGAAGGCATGCTTGGCTTAAGGAGCAACTTTGCCAGATCATGTTAAAGCTAAATTACTGGATGCTCCCTTAAACCAAGACCGCCTGTTTGGTAACAAAGCAGAAGAAGTACTTAAAAAGATGGAGGAAAAGCTAAATCTATGAAAACTGTTTAAGATTTCCTGGAAGTTCAGCCTCCCAGATTTAGTAGGCATTGGCCTTCTAAGAATTGTTCCTTTCCTGTCTCTTCCAGGCCTTCTCAGTCCAAACCCAGGACTAGCAGACCACACAGGCTTCAGTCTCAAGGTACTCACAGGCCTAAGCAGTGAGGGGCTCCCACTTCCAAGGCTGGAAGTAGTAAGACAACCCCCTATGGTAAACTGTCACAATGACTTAACCTTAGACCTTCCAAGCCCTGCTCATCTGAGTGCTCCTTTAGGGGGAAAGATCACCCTTCATGCAAAAAACTGGGAACCCATTACCCAAGACAAATGGGTTTTAAATATAGTTTCCCAAGGATACAGATTCCACTTCCACTCCTTACCAACCCCAAACGGTTGGCCAGACCTACCTCCAAATCAGTGGGCAGAGGCTCAACAGCAGGTTCTCTTTCTTCTAAGTGTTAGGACTATTCATCCTGTCCCAAAAGAGGAATTGGGGAGAAGGTTTTTACTCAGGACTTTTCCTGGTACCCAGAAAAGACAACTCCTGGCGTCCTATCCTGGACCTGTCCATCCTAAACACCTTTTTGGTAATCCCAATATTCAAAATGCTAACTCTTCATCAACTGCTTCCCATGCTAGGCGGAAGTGCTTGGTTGGCAACATTGGATTTAAAGGAAGCCTACCTGCACATTCCAGTAAGGGAATCTTGCAGAAAATACCTACGCTTCAGAGCAGGCCACATGCATTGTCAGTTCTCTGCACTGCCCTTTGGCTTATCTACTGCGCCCAGGGTATTCACAAAGTGCCTAGCTCCAGTTATTGCATTCTGCAGGCAAAGAAATATTCAAATATACCCATGCCTGGACGATTGTCTAATTCAGGCAGAAAGCCAGGACATACTATTAAATCATCTGACATTTGTAAAGAAACTGCTAACCTCACTGAGGTACACCATAAACGAAAATAAATCACACCTAATACCCTGCCAACAAATTGTATTCCTGGGAACAAGCTTGAGTACAACTTTCCAGATGGCTTACTTCACGCCAGAGAAACAAGTTTATTTGACAGCCTACTTCAAACTACTGGCCACAAAGACCCAGCTATCTGCAAGGAAAATACTGCAAGCCCTGGGGTTCATGGCCTGTTGCATTCTACTAATTCCATATGCAAGACTGCATATGAGGAAACTACAGTGGTATCTAAAAAGTCTATGGTGCCAGCATTCTCAGGACCTGGAATCAATGATTCCTATCATTCCTTGTATAAAGACAGAGTTCCTTTGGTGGGCAGAGGCCTGCCACCACAACAAGGGACTGGCATTCACTCTACCCCCTGATGCCCAAACCCTAACAACAGAGGAACCAGACTATGCATGGAGGGCTCACATGGCAGGGCAGTGCATTCAGGGCAAATGGAACCCGAATCAAATGCACCTACATATCAATCAAAAAGAAATGTTAGCTGTGCAGAATTCTCTGACCGCTTTCAAGGACCACATTTCTTCCAGGACAACTATTGGTAAAGACGGACACCACTGTTATGTGGTACATAAACAAGCAGGGGGGAACCCACTCATGCCCTCTCTGCAGACTAGCCATGGCTCTGTGGAACACAACCTTGAACTACCAAATGCACCTACAAGCTCAATTCCTGTCAGGCAAGCTAAGTACTCTGGTAGATGACCTAAGCAGAAATCTCATGGACCCACACAAGTGGAAACTGGAATCAAAGATATATTTAACATTTTGAGAAACAAATGGGGGAGTACAGAGATAGACCTGTTTGCCTCCCCTCAGAACTATCAGTTGGACAAATTCCGCACAAGGACTCCCCACAGACAAGCTTTGAAAGTGGATGCCCTGTCCTTCACCTGGGAAAGCCTCTCAGCTTATGCCTTTCCCCCTCTGCCTCTCCTCTCAAAAGTTCTACTAAAGATCAAACATGACAAACCAAGGACAATACTCATTGCACCAGACTGGGCACGCCAACACTGGTGTACCCCCTCTTGCGCAGTATGGCATTGCTGGAACCATGGCACCTGCCTCAGACCCCTTTCCTACTGTCTCAGCAGGAGGGCCAGATTCTGCACCCCCAGCTTCAAACCCTGAACCTAGCAGCCTGGCTAATTACCTGAGTTCTCCTATACCATCCCTCAGCAAGCAAGTGAAAAACCTATGCTGAAAAGTGGAAAAGATTCTGTTCCTGGAGCCAGACTCGGGGGGGGGGGGATGGGGATGGGCACAACAGTGCCCAGTTTACCACATATCCTTCAATACTTAACAGAGATGCTTCACAAGGGCCTTTCCTTCTCTTCTATTAAAATTCATGCCTCAGCCATTTCAGCAGATTATAATACTCAGCCACCCCTCTTCTCTCACCCTCTGCTGAAACAATTCCTTAGAGGGGCCAAAACTTGAAGACCACCCGGGAGAGCCCCTACTCCAGCCTGGGACCTTAATTTTGTATTGGAAAAGCTCACTCTACCTCCTTTTGAGCCAGCTGCAACTGCAGAGTTGAAATTCCTTTCTTGGAAAACAACCTTCCTTCTAGCCATCACTTCAGCAAGAAGGGTGCCTGAATTACAGGCCCTCATGGCAGTGGAGCCTTTCATCATTTTTCATGCGGACAGGGTGTCCCTCAGGACCAATCCTTCCTTTATGCCCAAGGTGGTATCCAGCATGGCCCTTAATCAGTCCATTCATTTGCCAACCTTCTTTTCTAATCCACAGAACAAAGGAGAATGAATACTGCACTCCTTGGACGTGCACAGACAACTTAGATTTTATTTGGACAGGACTAAGCCTCTCAGGAAATCTGTACAGCTGCTAGTTGCCTTTGCTGCAGGGGCAGAGGGGAATGCCGTTTCAAAGCAAACCATTTCTAAATGGATAGGCCATTGAATTTATTTCTGCTATAAGCACCATGGAAAACCTACCCCACAGGGGGATAAGACCCCATTCCACCAATGCTGCATCTACTTCTACAGCCTTTCTCAGAGGTGTTCCTACCAGGGACATCCTAGAAGCCGCTACCTGGAGTTCGGTACATAACCTAGCATTACCACTTGCCAATTTTTTTTAAATCCAGAGCTGGTTTTGCCAGTGCAGTTTTGCAAGGCGTAATAGCTGGTCCTAATGCTCTCTAATTGCCTCCTCCCTTCCTTAGCTTTGGGAATCTACCCAAATGTAATTATTGCAACAGTGAAACACGAAGAACATAGTACAGTTGTGTACACTTACCATAAATGTAGATGTTCGAGAGTATTCATTGTTGCAGTCCTGGTTATCCTCCCTCCAGCCCCCTGACGTCTATTGACTATACCTTTCTTCTTATTTACTATATTTAATCTTTCTGGTATATTTGCTTATTGTTGGAGGTGTAACCTTGTATACAATTGCTTCCCATTATGGGGGGCACCTGACATCTCGGGCAAGAAAAACTGATGTAATGGCATCTGCTGCATGCTTTATACCACTGACTACCTGACGTCATGGAAGATGAGACAGCAACCAACACAGGACCCAAGACTTTGATAATCAGGCCGACTGAGGGCTACCTGCAAGCAGATAACCCAAATGTAATGACTGCAACAGTGAATACACTCTAACATCTACATTTATGGTAAGTGTACACAACTGTACTTTCTGTGGTCTCCAGTGTAATGTAAAACCCTTGTCCTAGTCAGATATGTCCCCTCATGATTGAAGAGACCCTAGCACTACCTTTTCTGCTTATGACCTGACTTTGTATAGACCACTTTACTGTGCTTGAAGTACTGTGGTGGGCCTCTGAATTGATTAGGTCTGAGAGGGAAACCCTGTACGTACCATCTCGGGGAAATGTGGTGTCAGATCACTTGAGCAGAACCTCTGCAGTTTCACATGAATGGGTGCTGCACAGGGAGATGTTCCTAGATCTCACAGTTGGATGGCTTGTCCCAGAAATAGACTTCTTTGCTTTTTCAGGCAACAGTTGAAAATGCTCTGCTTCAGAGCCCCTTGCAAGCTCGCTTGCCAGTGAATGCCTTGTCCCTGAGCTGGGCGGGTATGCTTCTGTAGGCTTTCCCTCTTATATTTTTGCTTCCCAAGGTAATGTGAAAGATCAAGGTGAAAGAGGCCTTGTAGAACCTTTCTGGCCAAGGCAACACTGGCTCTCACTTCATTCAGATGGTAGGGGAGAAATGCACTTAACTACTATTCATGAACGTGGTAAAAAGAGCAGAAAGTTGAATGGACAGGTACAACATAAATTTAACAGCTACTTGAAGATAGCCTGACTGCGGGGGAGGATGGCGAGCTCAGACATTTACAGGTAGTAGCAATCTGTGCAGTGATGACTAGAATAGTGATCACATCATTTGCTACTTTCGTAAGTTGTCATTCACAATTTTTCTTTCTTAAAGAAGACATTCATGGGCCTTCTAAAAGATTAGCATAATAGTTCTAAGTAAATGTGTAGGTGGTATTTGATATTTTCTGTTTGCACCAGTTTCTTTTCTTTTGAAAGCAGTAAAAGAGTTTACTGTTCTGTTTTATGGAGTGGGCAACCCACTAAAAGGTTGTTTGGAAAAACAGACATGGCTTTGATCTGTTACACAAACAGTAGAGCTGATAAGAGCCTGTGTAGGCAGGAGTTGCATGGTTTGTTTTGTAGGCGTTTCAGAAATTAAGTTGATGTTGAGGATTTGCTGTAATTAGAAAATAGGGTTGGTGGTTGCAGTTAGAGAGGAAGTATTTAGGAAGTGGGAGTAGGATGACTTTTTTCTTTGACAGCTTGTGGAAGCAGTTAACGTAGGTAGTCAGACAAAATAAGCCACTATTTTATATTATACTGTTATTTCCATTTAGCACAGTACTATATTTTTTGTTAGATTTTGTCAAAATATTTATTTTATAAACTTCTTGGATTATCCCTATGGGTTGTCATTGAATTTGTCTGTATTTGTTGCTTTTTAATTGTGCCATAATAGTTAAAAATCTGATTCTTAACTTTGTTTAAAAAATCTCAATCTTGTTTGTATATGAATTTCATTATTTGTTGCATTCATATTCTGCAGATGTTGATGTGTGATTGATATTGCTGTTTTTTGGCTGTAGAGTTTAGGTAACAGAAGAATAAGAGTAGACATTGCAGACCAGGCTCAGGAAAAAGGTAAGTGTTTCACTGGATTGTAAATATTGCGGCAGGGTCTGGGTAAGGCTGACTGAAATGATACTGGAAGATTTAGTTGTACTTGTAGCAGATGTACCCAGGGTAGTTATCCACTTAAAAATACATTAATGCATCGTGTCTGACCATCTTTGTTGAAAATGTTCCCTCAAATCTGTGACAGTGTACATGTTTCTGTGTTTTCTTATTGCATTTCTTGCTTGTGTGAAACCTGACTTGATTCATAGAGAATATTTTAATACTTAGGTTTGAATAGCTAAAAACCTATCTGAATGTATACAGTTATGAAAAATGGGTGCATTTACATTAATGCCAAGACTACATTCAGGGTAAGGAAAAGTTGAAACACATCTGACTTTGTGAAAAGAAAATGTGTACAGTTTACATTCACAGTGTCGCTACATTCACACGAGTAATTGAAAACATATTTTGAAGGATATAAAATGGAAAACTGTTTTCCAGATGAAAACCCCATAATGTGAAGTTGTTCAATCTCACCATTCATTCTTCACTGATGGGTTCGGAGCCTATCCTTGACTCCGACACAGCCGACTAGCAAGCTCAAAGTTCTCCAGTAGCTCGAGACCCAACCCCTTATCCCACAATGCACAGCTGGAATTTCCTCAGATCTAATTTGCTGCGGCATGGATCTCTTGGTTTCCAGCGTTGCTCGAGACTTTTATTGGGAGTTTTCAACTTTCAGCAAGTTTTTATTTCAATTTTTTATATATCTTTGATTTCTATATAATACTAGATATTACTAGCTAGTAAATAGTTGTTTCTGTGTTCAACCCCCTTTCCTCAGTAAAATCTTTCTTTGCCTTCAGCCCTTTGGCCTTAGGATCTTTTCTTATAGTTGTTAGTCAGTGTTCCCTGTTTGGGACTCTTGTTATTGGATTACTTAATCCTGTTATATTGATATAGTTATTAGTTGCCCCTTTTGGGCTGTGTGTGTTTTGTGTGAGTTAGTTAGATTTCTTAAATAGCTCATAGTTAAACAGTGTGTTCCATTTTATTGGATATTGTGAACTGTCTGAAGAAAAAGATAAACATCCAAAGTCTGGGTTTAAAAAATGACCAGAATGCGGACAGAAAATGTCCGTCACGGATGCCCATGTTCATTGTGTTTACCGTTTGGGTGAGGTGCACCCGCAAGAGTCTTGCAGTATCTGTCACTCCTTTTCCACCAGAGTGCTTGCAGAAAGGAAGAGGAAGTTAATTGATAGGGGTATTATCAAGCACTCTTTTTCTGAGGCATTATCTGACCAGGATGGGGCCAGAAAATCGTCCATATCTTCCTCCGAATCCAGTTCTAAAAAAGGAAAAAGGTCAGAAAGTGTGGTGACTTTGACTCCACTGCCTTCGGAGCCGACAGTCTGGCATTCTTCATGTTTCACTGTTGCAGTCATTACATTTGGGTAATCTGCTGGCGGGTTGCTTTCAGTTGGCCTGAATAACAAGGTCTTGGGTCCTGCGTCGGTCGCTGTCCCTTCTTCCATGACGTCAGGGGTATAAAACATGCAGCCGACGCCATTTCCATCAGTCTTTCTTGCCGTGCAGTGCCTGAAGCAGAAGCATTTCGCAAGTGCCGGTCGGCCCACTACTGAAATATTCGAGTTTGAGTTTCAGAACCAAAGTCTTCACTAAAGCTAAGTACCCTGTTGGGGAAACTTTTTTCTAGCTTTTTACCGGTCAGAAAAAGTTAATTGTATTACTTGTGGGAAGCAAATATTCCATTTATACTGTATTCCTTGCTTAGGCCCTGATCACAACATGCCTGGCTGTCGGTTTTGTGCTAGATTTAACCAACGCACTATTAAGTGTCGGTATATTTTTGCATCAAAGTATTTTGGAAACAGATTTAACTACCCAGAAATGTCGTCAGATAGCAATCCGACTACTGGAGTACATAAAAAATGCAAAGAAAAGGACAGAGAAAGGCAGTCTAGATCCAAAACCGACGACAAAGCTTCTCCTAAGCCAGTCGCCGGTACTCAGTGAGGTGATTTCACAGCCCCTGATACCCACTACCTTTGAGTCATAGGCCTCTACTGACTCCCATGTGGAGTCCAGCATGCCGCAAGATACTCAAGGTATTGGACCGACGGATGTATCTCCCTCGGATGGGTCCGGAGCCACTGAGCAGGCACCAGCTGCTGAGGGTGTATTCAGACCTCAACATTTGTATATCAAACCGACGAAAGCTGCAAAACCAAAGACAAAACATTCCTGGGTGCAAGCTTGAATACAACTGCCCAGATGGCTTACTCACGCCAGACAAGCAAAGGCAACTGACTACTTACTTCAAACTGATGGCAACAAAATCCCAGTCTTCTGCAAGACAAATTCTGCAGGCTCTGGGCTTCATGGCATCCTGGATCCTACTGATTCCATATTCAAGACTGCATATGAGGAAACTTCAATGGTACGTAAAAAGTTTATGGAGTCAACATTCTCACAGTCTGGAAACAATGATTCTTTTCATTCCCTGCCTGCAACAGGAGTTTCTATGGTGGGTAAAGGCATGTCACCAAAGCATGGGACGGCCATTCACTCTACCCCCTGCCAGCCAAACCATAACAACAGACCCATCAGATTATGCCTGGGGGGCCCACATGGCAGGAAGATGCATTCAGGGCATATTGTCACCAAAACAAATGCATCTGCATATCAACCAGAAAGAGACGCTAGCTGTTCAAAATGCCATAACAGCCTTCAAGGACTTCATCCAGGACAACTACTGATAGACTGACACCACAGTCATGTGGTATATAAACAAGCAAGGGGGCACACACTCATACCCCCTCTGCAGATTAGCCATGGCACGATGGAACACAGCTTTGACCTACCAGATACATCTTCAAGCTCAATTCCTGCCAGGAAAACAAAACACTCTGGCAGACGATTTAAGCAGAAACCTTATGG
Organism: Protopterus annectens; assembly: GCF_019279795.1. Classification (NCBI taxonomy): domain Eukaryota; kingdom Metazoa; phylum Chordata; order Ceratodontiformes; family Protopteridae; genus Protopterus; species Protopterus annectens. The sequence goes on from NC_056743.1 coordinate 1,046,774,399, forward strand.
ATCCTCACGAGTGGAAACTAAATCCATAAGTCTTCAGCATGATAACAGAGAAATGGGGGAGCCCAGACATAGATCTATTTGCCTCTCCTCAAAATTTTCAACTGAAAAGATTCTGCACAAGGACTTGTAACAGACAAGCATGGAAAGTGGCGCCCTATCCTTCAGTTGGAAAAACCTATTAGTTAACGCCTTTTCTCCTCTGCCTCTTTTCCCCAAGGTCCTCTTAAAAGTCAGACAAGAGAAACCAAAGATGATACTAATTCCCCCGGACTGGACCCACCAATACTGGTACCCAATCCTAAGGAACTTGTCTCAATACCCAGCTTTGACCTTGCCTCAAAGACCATAACTACTGTCCCAGCAAAACAATCAGATCCTGCGCAATCAACTACAGACTCTGAACCTGGTAGCATGGCTTATCATGTAGTCATACAAACAACACCTCTCAGTAAAGCTGTGATGGATGTCATTTTGGAAGTCAGAAGGCCTAGAACTAGAAAATCTTATGCTGACAAATGAAAAGATTCTGTGCTTGGAATCAAGCACCAAGGAGCTGATACAGCAGAACCAAATATTCCTCAGATATTGCAATACTTAACTGAGATGCTTGACAAAGGCCTATTTTTCTCATCAGTTAAAATCCATGCCTCTGCCATTTCGGCTCATTACAATACAGAGCCACCAATCTTTTCTCATCCTTTACTAAAGCAGTATCTTAGAGCAGCCAAAATTTTAAGGCCTCCTAGAAGATCACCATTACCTGCATGGGACCACAATTATGTGTTGGAAAATCTCACCCTGCCTCCATTTGAACTAGCTGCTACCGCTGATATAAAGTTATTATCATGGAAAATAGCTCTGCTACTAGCAATTACTTCAGCAAGAAGAGTTTCAGAGCTACAGGCCCTCATGGCTACAAAGCCTTTTATCGTATTTTACCCAGACAGGGTATCTCTGAGGACAAATCCTACCTTTATGCCTATGGTGGTTTCCAGTGTGGCTCTTAACCAAACAATTCATCTGCCAACCTTTTATCCAAATCCACAGAACAAGGGGGAGAGAATTCTGCATTCCTTGGACGTACACAGACTGCTAAGATTCTACTTAAGCAGGACTAAAGCTCTAAGAAAAACTGAGCAATTACTAATGACATATGCTGCAGGATCAGAGGGCAAGGCTATTTCACAGCAGACCATTTCAAAGTGGATAAACCTCTGCATCCGTTTCTGCTATTTACACCATGGTAAACCTGTGCCCAAGGGCATTAGGTCTCATTCCACCAGAGCTGCAGCTACTTCAGCAGCCTTTCTAAGGGGAGTACTAACCAAAGACATTCTAGAGGCTGCTACTTGGAGTTCTGTTCACACCTTTACAAAGCATTATCATTTGCCTCTCTACTCTAAATCCAGAGCAGGCTTTGCCACTGCAGTTTTGCAGGGCCTTATAGCCGCTCCTAATGCTGTTTAGCCCCAGCCCCCCCAACCATAGCTTTGGGATTCTAGCCAAATGTAATGACTGCAACAGTGAAACACGAAGAACATAGTGCAGTTGTGTACACTTACCATAAATGTAGATGTTAGTGTATTCACTGTTGCAGTCCATGTTACCCTCCCGCCATCCCCCTGTCATTCTGGAGTTTATCTTTCCTTCTCTATCTTCTACAACCTATGTGGTGTATTTGCTTGTAGATGAAGGTAAAGTTTATATTGATGCATATGTGTGTGTGTGTGTGTGTGTGTGTATGTATATATATATATATATATATATATATATATATATATATATAATATATATTTATACATGCATACATTTTATATACATTTTTTTGCTACTTTTTTGGGGGCACCTGACATCGGGGGCAAGAAAAACTAAAGAAAATGGCGTCGGTTGCATGTTTTATACCCCTGACGACCTGAAGTCATGGAAGAGGAGACAGCAACCGACGCAGGACCCAAGACTTTGGAATTCAGCCCGACTGAGGGCAACCTGCCAGCAGATAACCCAAATGTAATGACTGCAACAGTGAATACACTCTAACATCTACATTTATGGTAAGTGTACACAACTGTACGTACTTTAAATTCTTATGCAGAGGGGTGATTGGCAGTCCAAGAGCCCTACTGAAGACGAGTCAGTCTTCCTGAAGATGTTCGGCTCTCGACCTTCCAGCTCTTGGGCATCTCCACCCTATGATGAGCTTATGGATCAGGTCTCTCGTAGGGCATGGGAGTCACCAGAATCTAAAGAACCCGTTCCCAGGAGGCCTAATAAGTTTATTTGTGCACCCGTGGATAAGTCCTTTTTGACCAACGGAGTCCCTGTTTATGCTATGGTGGTGGCGGCGGCAGCCACCAAAAAAGGAAATGTCTGAGACTTCCTCGCCTATCCATCCTCCTAACAGAGAATCTAGGATCATGGAGAGATATGGGAAATGCATGTTCAGTTCAATGACTTTCTCACTCAGATCACTGAACTACTTGACACATTTTACCAGACTAAAGAGAGATGATCTTAAGGAGTTTGGAGATGCTCTTCAGGGTGCTGTAGCTACGAGTGTATCCGACAAGATTATCACTCTGCTCTCTACCCTCAATTCGATAGTCAACTCGTCCATGCGTCTCATATCTTGTGCAACTGATGGTTCAAGTAGAGCTGCAGGTACAGGAATCACTCTTCGTAGGCATGCCTGGATGCGACTCTCTTCCTTCGCGGAACCCTTCCAAGTCTTCCTTTACCAATTCCCCATTTGACGGCTCATCTTTGTTTGGGCCAAAGGTGAAGGAGACTTTGACCAGGTGTGAGCAAGAAGGAAAGACTCTGTCTGCTGTCTGAGTCTGTTTTTCCACCCCCACTCGACCCTTTCCTAAAGGTCATAAGGGAGGAAAGATGTGGTTCCGGAAAGCCCAAGGAGCCTTTCAAGACACACGTGGAGAGCCCCCCTCCAGAGGCAGAGGAGGGGGTTTCAATGGAAGAGACTGCCCTCGCGGCAGAGGGGGTCCGCAACACCAGGGTTAATAGAGAGCACTTCTCTGGTGAGTCCTACCAGCGCTCCTGAAGGGAGGCCCGGCTGTCCTACTCTGGATGTAGTCGGGGGGTCACTTGTCATTGTACCCAAAAGCCTGGCTAAATATAACAAATGGCAGTTGGGTACAAAGTATTATTTCCAGAGGGTATTTCATACCGTTCTCCACCCAGCCCCTTTCCATCAAAAAAATCCTGGACGTTCCACCCAGTCACATGAGACAAGCCGCAATAGAGGTACGCCGATTGCTAGAAAAAAAAGAGTAATCCAGCCAGTTCCAGCAGACCAAACAGGATTCGGAACTTACTCAAGATTCTTTTTGGTTCCAAAGAAAACAGGGGACTGGACACCCATTTTGGATCTCAGCAGACTCAACCAATTTGTGAGAAAAGAGAAGTTCAGAATGGTCACGCTACAGTCCATACTCCCGTTTCTAGGGAAGGACAATTGGATGTGCTCCATCGATCTCAAGGATGCGTGCTACCACATAAAGATGACCAGGCCATCCAGAGATCACCTGTGTTTCCGTCTGGGAGCCAATTATTATCACTTCCGAGCTCTGCCTTTTGGTCTCACTACAGTCCCCAGAGTGTTCACCAAGTGCATGGCAGTAGTCACGGCTCACCTGAGGCGTGGATTCCAGGTGTTTCTGTGTTTGGACGATTGGCTCCTTACCTCCAACACTAGGCATCAACTTCTTCAAGCGAGAGAAGCTACTCTGACACTCTGCGATCGGCTAGGTATTACATGACACTAGTCAAATTTTGTTGGCTTCCCATAAACCTTCCACTAAAAAATTGTATCATAGTAAGTGGAAGAGATTTTCCATTTGGGCTTCTTCCCACAACATTGACCCTTACTAAGCGCCATTGTTTTCTATCTTAATTCTTGACAGAAATCTTCAACAAAGGAGCAGCGGCTGCTACGGTGCAAGTGCAATTAGCTGCTATATCTAATTTCCATCTAGGAATCGATGGTTTGAATATTATGGCTCACCAGTTGTCTAAGGGTTTTCTAAAAGGTTCTTTTCATATGAGGCCTCAAGTGAAGACACCTTACTCCCCCTGGAATTTGAATTTTATGTTAACTCGCATCATTCTTCCTACTTTTGAGCCTGCATCATCTTGTGAAATAAATTTCTGTCGTGGAAAACTATCTTCTTAGTAGCCATCACTTCAGCCCGTAGAGTGTCAGAGCTCCAAACCCTATCCATCAAGCCCCCTTATATGGTCTTCCATATTGATAAGAGTATCTCAGGACAAATCCATCCTTTTTGCCTAAAGTATGTTCTGAGATTAACATTAATCAAGTCATTGAGTTCCCGTTTTCTTCCCTAATCACACCAACAAATTGTGGAGTATGTGTTGCACAAACTCGATGTTCATAGACAACTTAGATTTTATTTAGACAGAACAAAAGACATTAGGAAATCAGATCAGCTCTTTGTGCCTTTTTCTGAGGCCAGGAAAGGTAAACCAGTTGCCAAAACAACCCTAAGTGGCTGTCGGATTGCATCATTTACACATATTCTTGTTATAACATGCCCTTGTCTAGTAAGGTGAAGGCTCATTCAACCAGAGCAGATGTTAATCGTGTTACATTACTGCAGTCATTACACTTGGGTTATCCTGACGTCAGGCGGTCCCGCAGTCGGCCAGAGTTCCAAAGTCTTGGTCCGGCGTCGGTTGCTGTTGCTTCTTCCCTGACGTCAGTGCACCAGGGGTATACAAGATGCATCCAACGCCATTTTCTTCAGTCTTTCTTGCTGCGCGGTGCCCGAAGCAGAAGCAGTTCGCAAGTGCCGGTCGGCCGGCTCCTGAGATTTTCGAAGTCGAATTTCAGATCCGAAGTCTTCAATAAAGCTAAGTACCCCGTTGGGGAAACTTTTTTTCTTGCCTCAGACCGATGTCAGAAAAAGTTAATAATTGTATTTCTTGTTGGAAGCAAATACCTCATAAGGACTTCCACTCTTACTGTATTCCATGCCTAGGCCCTGATCACGACGTCACTAGTTGTCGGTTTTGTGCTAGATTTAACAAACACACTATAAAAAGACGTTTTGATTTTGCTTTGCACCACTTTGGCCGAAGGTTCAGTTATACTATGCCATTGGATCAACCGACCGCAAAACTGAAAAAACCAAAGACAAGGATAAAGACAGGCATCCGATGTCCAAAACCGACAACAAAACCTCTTCTAGGCCAGTCGCCGGTTCACCGGTTCTCGGTGATGCGCTTTCGCAGCCCCTGACACCCGCTACCTCAGAGCCACAGGCCGCCTCCGACTCCCACGTGGAGACAACTAGGCCTCTGGAAACTCAAGGTTTTGGGCCTACGGAAACTATTCCCTCAGATGGGTCCGGAGCCGCTGAGCAGGCATCTGCTTCTGAGTGTGTTTTCAGACCTTCACAACTTACCATTAAAACAACAGTCAAGACCTACCATTAAAGACAAAGAAACCAGTACAGCATTCTCATGGACAGTCCTCCATGGCTAAGAAGCAGATGCTTAAAATGGCCGAAGACCTCATTACTCTAATCAGGGGTTCCCATCCCCCTCCTGAGAAAAGGCCTAGGCAGGATACAGACTATGATTCCTCTGATCAGGTTTCCATTTCCTCTGATTCCTCTTTAGACCAGGGATACTCTCTACCCCCCTATGAGGACTCTGATGCTGAAGAATCTATCCCTTCAGCCTCTCCTCCTAAGGATTATTCTTTTGGGGAAACTTTACATACCATGAGGGAGCATTTCCATTGGGAAAGTCAGGATTACTCAGAATCCAAAAAAAAGGCTCAGGGATTTCCTTTTATTGCCTCAGCACGGGGCCCTGGCTATTCCGCCTGTGCTAGATATTGTGGATGATGTGTTCTCTGAATCCAGCTTATCTCCTGATTCTTTACCCCCTGCACCAGCCAAGCCAGATATATATTATAGAGTCCCTGACTCTCACAAGTTTCTTTATAGAAACCCTTCTGCTGATCCAGAAACTATTTCCCAGGGTCCAAAAGGGGTTAAGGCTTCCATTGCAAAAAATCCAGTACCCTCTGACAGAGATTCCAGAGCTTTGGATAGATGGGGGAAGAAAGTATACACTTCTGCAACTTTAGCAGTAAGAGCTTTAAATTGCCAGTTTCACATGCTTAAGTACCAACAATATTTAATGGCTCAGTTAAAACAGAAAATGCTTGCAAGCTCAGAAGCTCCTGATTGTAAAGAAATGCAGGATTTATTGCATGCAGTTGAACAGGTGGGAAAACATACTCTGCAATGTGGTTTTGATTCTTTAGAGGCCTCTTGTAGAGCCACAGTTACAGGTTCTGTGATTCGAAGACATGCTTGGTTAAAAGAACAGAGTTTACCTGATCATGTTAAGAGAAAATGATTGGATGCTCCTTTACAGCATGATACCTTGTTTGGTGTTAAGGCAGAAGAGGTGTTAAAGAAAATGGAGGATAAAGCTAAATCTATGCAAACAGTCAAGGATTTCTTACAGGTACAACCACCTCGATTTAGCAGAAATTGAACAACAAAGAATTGGTCCTTCCCAGTGTTAGACAGGCCACAGAGCGGCATTTACAGATGCCCAAGAGGCAGATCTCAACCCCAAGGCTCAAACAGGCAACGACAGTGGGGCACCTCAACCCCAAAAGGAGGTGAAAACAAGTCTCAAACTTACAGGAAACGGTCACAATGACTTTCCTCTTCGTACGCCAAACACTACCCTTTTGGAAGCCCCCTTAGGGGGAAAACTAGCACTTTTTCTCAAAACTGGCAAACAATCACCCAAGACAAATGGGTTCTGAATATTGTGTCCCAAGGTTACAGGTTCCACTTTCATACTTTACCAAGGCTAAAAGGAATGCCAGACCTGCCACAAAATCAATGGGCAGAGGCACAAAAACAAATTTCAGCCCTCATGGACATGAGAGCTATTCAAAAAGTACCACAGCATGAACAAGGACAAGGTTTTTCTCAAGACTCTTCCTGGTCCCCAGAAAAGGACAAGGCCTGGAGGCCCATACTAGACCTTTCAATTCTAAATACTTACCTGGATATTCCGAAATTCAAAATGTTGACATTACAACAGCTTCTACAAATGCTGGGCAAGAAGGCTTGGCTTGGTTACTCTGGACCTCAGAGGCATACCTGCATGTCCCTATCAGACAAAATTGCAGAAGATACCTCAGATTCAAAGCTGGTACAATGTACTACCAATTGTCTGCACTGCCCTTTTGCTTATCTACTGCACCCAGGGTCTTCACAAAATGCCTGGCACCAGTAATTGCATTTTGCAGACAAAAAGGAATTCAAATATATCCATAGCTGGACAACTGCCTCATTCAAGCTGAGAAAAAGGACATTCTTCTACAGCATCTGGCATTTGTAAAAAGGTTGCTAATTTGTCTAGGGTATACAGTAAACGAAAAGAAGTCAAAACTAGTGCACTCACAACAGATTATATTCCTGGGTGCCAGCTTAAATACAACGGGCCCAGATGGCTTACCTCACGCCAGACAAGTTCAACTAACTCAATATTTTCAACTACTGGCAAAAAAGTCCCATCTCCCTGCAAGAAAAATTCTGCAGGCCCTGGGATTCATGGCATCCTGCATACTACTAATACCATTTGCCAGATTGCATATGAGGAAATTACAGTGGTACCTAAAAAATGTTTGGACTCAACACTCTCTCAGTTTAGAAGCAGTAATACCAATGATTCCCTGCCTACAACAGGAGTTTCGATGGTGGGAACAGGCATGTCACCTAAACAAGTGTCAGCCTTTTACTCTACTCACAGCCAGGCAGACTCTAACAACAGATGCTTCGGATTACGCCTGTGGAGCACACATGGCAGGAAAATGCATTCAGGGCAAGTGGACCACAGACCAGATGCATCTTTACATCAATCAAAAAGAGATGTTGGCTGTTCAAAATGCCCTAACAGCTTTCAAGGACCTTCTGCATCCAGGACAATTACTATTAAAGACAGACAACACCACAGTAATGTGGTACATAAACAAGGAAGGTGGCACTCATTCTTATCCCCTATGCAGGCAAGCTATGACCTTGTGGAACAAAGCTCTAACGTATCAAGTTCACATGCAAGTGCAATTCCTGCCAGGGAAGAAAAATACCCTGGCAGACAATCTAAGCAGAAATATCATGGACCCTCACGAATGGAAATTGAATCCACAAATCTTCAGCATGGTAACGCAAAAATGGGGATGCCCAGACATAGATCTTTTTGCCTCCCCACTGAATTGCCAACTACAAAAATTCTGCACAAGGACTTATCACAAACAAGCATGGAAAGTGGATGCTCTTCTGCTCAGCTGGGAAAACCTAAAAGTTTATGCCTTCCCGCCCCTGCCTCTCCTTTCAAAGGTGCTCCTAAAAGCCAGACAAGAAAAACCACAGATGATCCTGATTGCTCCAGACTGGCCTCGCCAGCACTGGTACCCTATCTTAAGGAACTTGGCTCAAGGTCCACCATGAATTTTGCCTCAAATTCCACACCTTCTGACTTAACAAAACAATCAGATCCTGCATGGTCAGCTCAAAACCCTAAATCTGGCTGCATGGCAGATTCATTAGTCAAACAGGCAACACCTCTCTCTAAAGCTGTTATGGATGTCATTTTGGAGGCCAGGAGTCCTATCACCAGGAAAACTTACTCAGACAAATGGAAGATATTCTGCGCCTGAAACCAGGCTCAAAGCCTTGACCCTCTTGTTCCAAACATTCATCAGATTTTACAAAACTTAACTGAGATGCTGGACAGAGGCCTATCCTTCTCATCAATTAAGATCCACGCCTCTGCCATTTCAGCACCTTTATTCTCTCATCCCTTGCTAAAGCAGTACCTCAGAGAGGCTAAAATCATAAGACCGCCCCGGAGAGCACAAACACCAACTTCGGACCTCAGTTTCGTTTTGGAAAAACTAACCCTGCCACCTTTTGAGCCAGCCTATACAGCAGATCTAAAGTGTTTATCATGGAAAACAGCTCTGCTCCTGGCAGTAACTTTAGCACAAAGAGTCTCAGAGCTACAGGCATTAATGGCAGTGGAACCTTTTATAATTTTTCATCAGGACAGGGTTTATTTAAGGATAAACTATGTCACTAGATTATGCCAAAGGTGGTATCTAGTGTGGCTCTTAACCAAACCATCCATTTGCCAACTTTTTATCCAAACCCCCAGAATAAAGGGGAGAACTTCTGCATTCTTTGGACATACACAGGCAGCTACGCTTCTACTTGGACAAAACAAAAGCTTTCAGGAAAACTGAACTGTTTGTAGCATATGCTGCAGGATCACAGGGCAAGGCTATCTCAAAGCAGACTATATCCAAATGGATAGGACACTGTATTCATTACTGCTACACACAGCATGGAAAATCAGTCCCAAATAACATTAGGCCACATTCCACCAGGGCAACAGCCACTTCAACATCCTTTCTCAGAGGAGTACCTACCAAGGAAATTTTGGAGGCTGCAACTTGGAGTTCAGTGCACACCTTTACCAAGCACTACCACCTGCCTCTTTACTCTGAATCCAGAGCAGGATTTGCCACTGCAGTTCTGCAGAGCCTCATAGCCAATCCTAACTCTTTATAGACCAGCCACCCAACCTTAGCTTTGGGATTCTACCCAAGTGTAATGACTGCAGCAGTGTAACACGATGAACATAGTACATTTTTGTACCTACCATAAATGTAGATGTTCGAGTGTTCACACTGCTGCAGTCCAGGTTACCCTCCCTGCATCCCCTCTGAACTAGCTGGACTTATCTATACCTTTTTATCCTATACAACCTTTGTGGTGTATTTGCTTGTAACTGAAGGTATTGTTTTTATTTTATATGTATATTTTTATTAGCAATATGTATTGCCTACCTACTTGGGGGCACCTGACATCTGGGGCAAGAAAAACTGAAGAAAATGGCGTCTGGTGCATCTTATATACCCCTGGCGCACTGACGTCAGGAAAGAAGCGACAGCAGCCGATGCCGAACCAAGATTTTGGAACTCTGGCTGACTGCGGGACCGCCTGACTGCAGGATAACCCAAGTGTAATGACTGCAGCAGTGTGAACACTCGAACATCTACATTTCTGGTAGGTACAAAACTGTACTTTTCTACCTCTTCAGCCTTTGAAGCCAAATTACCTTTGGCCAACATCTGTGCAGCAGCCACATGGTGTAAACCTCACACTTTTATAACTCATTACAAAGTGGATAAGGCCTCCAGGGACAGGGTTTCATTTGGTTCTACGGTTCTGTAGAGTGTACGTCTGTGAGCCACCCATGATCAGGGTGCTAGGGACACCACCCATCAGTGAAGAATGAATGGCGAGATTGAACAACTTCACATAAAGAAGATATGTACTCACCATAATGTTCCATGTGAGTTGTTCCATCTCACCTTCATTCTCACGTCCCTCCCTCCTTCCCCCTCCTGGCTGGCAGTTGACCTGGAGGCTATCATCCTGGTTTTTCAATGTGTCTTTATTCCTAGGCAGAATAATTATTGTACTTCTATATGGTATGCAGCAAACAAGATCCGAGTTAATTTCAGCAGTGCATTGTGGGATAAGGGGTTTGTCTCGAGCTACTGGAGAACTTTGAGCTTGCTAGTCGGCCGTGTTGGAGCCAAGGATCGGCTCCGAACCCATCAGTGAAGAATGAAGGCGAGATGGAACAACTCACATGGAACGTTATGGTGAGTACATAACTTCTTTTTCTGTTCCCAAAAGTGATTGCTGCTGCTTCATTGTTATGATGCCACAGGAGTTAGGGAGATTACTTCATAGTGATGATTTCTCCTCCAGTTTTTCTTTAGAGCTTAATGTTAAGTTGTCAATCTCGCCTTCATTCTTGCTGGATGGGTTCGGAGCCGATCCTCGGCTCCGACTCGGCCAATACTAAAGTTCGAGAGCTAATTCCACCGGCTCGAGGCTCCCCTATATCCCACAATGCTAGGCGGTAACTACTCAGATCTCATTTGCCGCTATAGCTGACGAGGTGCGCTTTTCTACCGGCTCAGGCAGGTTAGTCAGATTTTTACCATTAGGTACTGCTAATAACCCCCTTTTTAGTTATAAAATATTTTCTATAGTTTATTTCTAATATTTAGTTATATCGACCCCTGTCAACCCTTCCCCTCTTACTACTTGTTCTAGGCCTTCGGCCCTTCCCTCACCCTAGTCCCTTTTTAGATTAGTGTTGTGGGGGCTTGTGTGTATGTGTTTCTGTATAACTGTAATATTTTAATAATTTTTTCTGTAGAGAGTGTCTGGTTTGTGTGTGTGTGTCAGCCTCTCTTACCTTTACTATGTCTAAGGATAAGGTCTCAGGCTTCAAGAAGTGTGACTCGTGCTGTCAGAAAATGTCTCTGACAGACGGTCACACTTCTTGTGTGTATTGCCTGAGTGTCCTGCAGGACTCATGTGCTGTTTGCCATGGATTCAGCCCTCGAGTCCTGCAGGAACGCAAGAACAAGCTGATCTTGCGGGGATTATTAAAGCCTGAAGGCACCCGACTCAGTCTGGTCGGGGAAGCCTTCAAAAACTTCAAAGCAGTCGGCTCCTGCTCTTGAGTCGACTGCTGAGAAGTCTAAGCAGGCTTCGGCATTGGCTCTAGCCGGAGCCGATGTTCCTAAGCCTCATACTGTTACCTCGGCTCCGGCTGGAGCCGAGGCTGATAAGACTTTGTTGGCTCAGATACCCTTATCGGAGCCACATTTGAGAAAGAGGTCCAGGTCCCCCTCTATCGGATCCGTGCACTCGGTGCCAGGATCCCCTCTCCTTTCGGAGCGGAGTCACAAAACCCATTCCTCTCGGTCTTCCAGATTATCAGAGCATGATTTGCAGAGGGTGGTGAGTAGACTTCTTAAGTCCGAGGCACTGGCCCAAATGCTGCATAGCCCGACTCTCCAGTCAGTGGCTATTCCTGTTCCCCATTACATTCCTCCTCCGACTCCTTCGAGTTCGGAGCCAAGGCTTGTCGGAGCCATGACTGTCGATGCCGGATCCGATACCTTCCATTCGGCTCCGTCGTCTGCCCGATCTCCTCTTTGGAGGATCTCTGCGCCGAAACTTCCTGTCGGCTCGAGGCGAGTGGCATCGGACCCTTGTCCGACCCCACTCTCCGTCTCGGAGCTTCGGCGCTGGTGAGTTCGGCTCCGACATCGGCTTCGGAGCAGTCTCTGTCGGTGCCGGGAGGGGTCCTTGTCTCTTCGGAGCGAGGAACTCGGTCCTTGCCTGATAGGGGTGCCTTCGAGGTTATGCGGAGCGTGCTAGAATCAGGTTCTGCCCCACAGTCAGCTCCTTCAGCCCCTCCATCTACAGTGCCTGCGGTGATTTCTACTCACCCCCTTGTCCCACACCGCAGAGAGCCAACTCCTCAAGATTCCCCATTGGGAATTTCCTCCTCTTCCGAGGTCTCTCCTGACCCTGCAGGAGATCCCCCTAGGAAGAGGCAGTGCAAGAGGAAGCACATTGACTCCCCTGAGTCTATCACCTCTGACACTGACTTAGAGGAATCCGAAGGGTCCCCTCGATCCCCCTCTGAGGATGTCTCCTTTGCAGACATCCTTGAAATCCTCAAACAGAGGGGGAACTGGCCAGCCCTTAATCCTTCAGAGGATGAGTCAGTGTATCTTGAGGCGTTTGGTTCTCGCCCTTCTACCTCCTGGGTGTCCCCTCCCTTTGGCCCCCTTATGGAAGTGGTGGCAAGGAAGGCTTGGACGGCTCCTGACTCAGTGAAACCCACCCCGAGGAGACCATCCAAATTTGTTACTGCACCCAAGGACAAAGAGTTTTTATCCAAAGGTGTCCCTGTTGATGCCATGGTGGTGGCTGCGGCCACAAAGAAGGAGTTAGCTGATCCTTCGGTTCCTGTCCATCCTCCTAATAAGGAATCTAGGACCATGGACAGGTACGGCAAGCCGATGTTCTCGTCAGCGACCTTTTCAGTGCGGTCGCTGAACTACTTATGCCACTTCACTCGTCTCCAAAGAGATTTACTCAAGGATATGGGTGAATTGATGAAGGATCCTACAGCTGAGGGGTTCAAAGACGCAATGAACTCCCAGTTGGCAACCCTAAATTCCATTGTTAACTCCTCCATGCGACTGGTCTCATACGCAGCAGATGGGGCGAGTAGAGCCGCAGGCACAGGTGTTGCCTTACGAAGGCACGCCTGGATGCGGCTATGCAACTTTGCGGACCCTTTCAAAGCGTCCTTCACCAACTCTCCCTTTGATGGATCATCATTGTTTGGTCCACAGGTGAAGGATACATTGACCAGGTGCGAGGTGGAAGGTAAGAGACTCTCTGCCGTAGGAGTCCGTTTTTCTACCCCTTCTAGACCCTATCCCAAAGGTCAACGGGGTGGAAAGATGTGGTTCCGCAAACAATCCCAGGGAGTCTCATCTGACGCACAAGGCCGATTCCCCTCTAGAGGCAGAGGGGGGAATAATAATAGACGTCGCCCTAGAGGCAGAGGAGGTCTGCAAAACCAGGGTAGCAGAGAAATGTTCTCTGACAAACCCTTTCAGCACCCCTGAGGGGCTGCCCGGCTGTCCGCCTTCGGAGGCAGTCGGGGGAAGGTTATCACTGTACCCAAAAGCCTGGCTTTCCCTTACTCAAGACAAATGGGTACAGTCGATCATATCCGAGGGTTACAAAATTCCCTTCACTCACATTCCAACCCAACCAAAAGATCCCTTCCAGGCGTTCCACCGGTCTAAGGGAACAAGCAGCATTAGAAATTTCAAAGCTGCTATCAAAAGAGTCATCCAATTAGTCCCGGCAGACCAGCAAGGATCCGGAATCTACTCCAAATTCTTTTTGGTTCAAAAAAAAACAGGGGACTGGAGACCCATACTGGATCTCAGTTACTTAAACAAGTTTGTCAAGAAAACAAAATTCCGGATGGTCACGCTACAGTCCATTCTACCCTTCTTGGGTCAGGACAATTGGATGTGCTCGATAGATCTTCAGGACGCGTACTACCACATCAAAATGAACGGCTCCAGGAGATATCTCCGCTTCAGGCTGGGAGCCAGTCACTACCAATTCAGGGCCCTGCCCTTTGGTCTCACTACAGCCCCCCGGGTGTTCACCAAATGCATGGCAGTGGCCACGGCTCACTTGAGACGCCAAGGATTCCAAGTGTTTCCATATCTGGACGATTGGCTCCTTACTGCCACCACCAGACATCAGCTTCTCCTATCCAGGGACTTCACCATTCAATCTTGTCAAGCTCTAGGCATTTCAATAAATTTCGAAAAATCTGCCTTGTCGCCTTGTCAGTCTATTATTTTTATAGGCGCCACCTTAGATACACAGACCCTTTCAGCCAGACTCACAGAGCAGAGGGTGTTAGACATTCGGAACCAAGTGTCCCTTCTCTTACAATGTGTCAAAGTCAAAGCCAGACTGGTGTTGAAGGTACTTCGACTCATGGCAGCAGCTATTCCCCTTCTCCCCTTAGCTCGCTTTCACATGAGGATCCTCCAATGGATGCTTTTTACTCAATGGTCCTTTCAACGACTCCCGTTGTTCCATACCATATTGATAACTCAAGTATGCAAGAATCAACTGTCTTGGTGGATCACATCACCTCAGCTTCTCCAAGGAAGACCCTTCACTCCCCCCCCCCCCCACAGTTGCCACGTTGACAACAGATGCCTCCCTGATCGGGTGGGGGGGGCATTATCAGGGCAGGACAGTCCAGGGCACGTGGCAACCCGAGTGCCACTTGCACATAAATGTCTTAGAGATGAGAGCAGTGCTTTTAGCGTTGCAAGCCTTTCACGACTCTCTTCCCAAGGGGACTATTGCAATTCAAACGGACAACATGTCCGTAGTGTGGTACATCAACAAACAAGGCGGAACCAGATCATACCCTTTATGTCGAGAAGCACTCAGACTTTGGCAATGGGCGATCTCTTCTCAGCGTTTTCTGATAGCAACGCATATTCCCGGGAAATCCAACGTTATTGCAGACAAATTGAGCAGAGCAATTCTCATGCCACACGAGTGGTCTCTAAAGAAATCAGTTCTAGAAGAAGTATTCCTAAGATGGGGCCAACCTTGCTGCGATCTTTTTGCTACTCCCCAAAACAGCAAGTGTCACGACTTATTCACTCTCTTCCCACCAGAGACGATCTAGTCCACGATTGGCCCCGTGGACTTCTGTATGCCTTTCCCCCCTTTCCACTGATACCTCAACTAATTCAGAAAGCCATCGCCTTGAGAGTGACAATGATCCTCATTGCCCCTTACTGGTCTCGACAGATATGGTTTCCTTTTCTTCATCATTACCTTTTGGAGCAGCCTTGGCATCTGGGCCCAGTACCAGATCTGATTACCCATCAATCGGGTCAGCTGCACCAATCTCTGTCTTCTCTAAACCTCAGTGGTTTCTCCGATTCCAACCTTAGCCAGGCTTCCCTCAATATCTCGTCTGTCCGAGATATTTTGATAACCTCATAAATCCTCTACCGGAAGATTTATACTAGCAAATGGAAGCGTTTTTCCTTTGGGCATCATCGAAAAACATAGATCCCTTTACTGCACCTATCCAGTCTATTTTAGACTTTCTAGCAGAACTCTTTCATTTAGGATCTTCTGCATCAACCATTAGAGTTCAGTTGGCTGCCATATCAAATTTTCATGTTGGTGTCTCAGAATCCAGCATCATGGCTCACAAACTCTGTAAAGCCTTCTTAAGGGGTGTATTTCTTCTCAAACCTCCAATCAAAGACCCTCCGCCTCAATGGGATTTGAACTTGGTTCTGGCATCTTTAATTCTTCCCCCCTTCGAACCGGCGGCTTCATGTTCTCTGAAGTTGCTTTCTTGGAAAACACTTTTTCTGGTAGCTATAACTTCAGCGA
The DNA here is from genome assembly GCF_019279795.1 of Protopterus annectens. Taxonomy (NCBI): domain Eukaryota; kingdom Metazoa; phylum Chordata; order Ceratodontiformes; family Protopteridae; genus Protopterus; species Protopterus annectens. The sequence continues at coordinate 1,046,790,325 of NC_056743.1, forward strand.
GAAGAGTATCTGAACTCCATGCTCTGTGCAGTCGTCCTCCTTACTTAGTTTTTCACAAAGACAGGGTATCTCTCCGGACTAATCCATCCTTTTTACCGAAAATTTCTTCTCAAATTAACCTAAACCAAGTTATTGATCTCCCCGTTTTTTTCCCTAACTATTCAAATAGGTCAGAGCAAAAGCTGCATTTTTGGATGTTCATCACCAACTGAGATATTACTTAGTTAGGACTAAACAATTCAGGAAATCTGATCAATTGTTTCTGTCATATGCAGAAGGTAGATTGGGCCTTCCAGTCACTAAAGTATCCCTTTCTAGATGGCTCACGTCTACAATTACTTTCATCTATGAGATCAGACATCAAAAACTACCCACAAGACCTAGAGCTCATTCAACTAGGGCATTAGCTACATCCGTAGCCTTTCAGGACAGGTTACCAATAGATTCAATTTGTGCAGCAGCCACCTGGGCTTCTCCTCATACATTCATTTCACATTACAAATTGGACATGGTTTCCAGAAGCCGTGCCAATTTTGGTTCCACTGTTCTCAAGAGTCTGTTCGATAGGCCACCGGGATAAGGTGCTAGGACGGTCCCATCCAGCAAGAATGAAGAGATTGACAGCTTAACATTAAAGTTATGTACCTACCATAACGTTCCATGTTAGTTGTCTTCGCCTTCTTTCTTGTGTCCCTCCCTCCTTCCCCCAAACCTGGACAGACCGACCGGAATTCTTTTGTGTTTCTTCTTCTGAAAGTTGTTACTCCCACACATTCTCCCACCTCTTCTATCTTTACTGAGGTCTGCCTTTCCTTTACGCAGACTGTTTGAGGTGGGTTTCCCTACTCCATTCTATGGAGACTAGGATTGCTTGGTATAGCTATCAAACGAGATCTGAGTAGTTACCGCCTAGCATTGTGGGATATAGGGGAGCCTCGAGCTGGTGGAATTAACTCTCGAGCTTTAGTATTGGCCGAGTTGGAGCCGAGGATCGGCTCCGAACCCATCCAGCAAGAAAGAAGGCGAGAAGAAGACAACTAACATGGAACGTTATGGTAGGTACATAACTTCTTATTTTAGCAAAGTGTCAAAAGTATTGCAGTGATTTTTCTCCATGTTTTGTAGTTAATTGTCATTTTGCCTAGATTGTTTTCTTAAGTGGCTTAAAAAGGCAAGTCAGAATTTACCCAGGCAAGCTCCAGACACAAGCCAGAAAACTAATTCTGGCTGGAACTCAACTCTTCGCTAGAAATACAGTCCCACATATTCCCGGATGGCAGTTCTAGAGCAGTACCATTTTTCATCTGTCTCGTACTGTTAAAATTTCTGTTATGTCACAGGGGATACCATAGACATTCTCTAATACAATGAAAATGGCACTCCTGCAGATAGCTACATACGTGTCTGTTAGAGTGGGACATCACACACAGATTTATCATCCTACTGACGTATGCATTTATATAGAATTCTAAATATGAGGTTAGGTTAAGACAGTATACTGCACAGGTGGCTTCAATACATTCTTGGTTTGCATTGATACATGAAAATGATTTTAAAAGATTGTTTATCATGTTTTGTATATAAATATTTTCAAGAGTGTTACAAAAAGTTTTTGTTTAACAATTTTTCTCATATATAATGTTTACAGTGGATGATTTTAAAGGGGATAATCTATTTTTTGTATTGTGATTTAATGGTTTACTCACTTAACTTATGGGAGTTCGTATTCCTTTAAGAAGCCCTACAAATAGCTGCAATGTAATCATGATGTAATATCTTTGCACAGCTGATGCGTACTTCTTTTAATAAGATTTGGAACTTATAAAAGCATGTGTATTGTTTTTTTTAAGTATGTGGTCTGAAGAAGCAAGTAGTAAACTTGTGAAAGCCCTAACCTGTTATTAAAGAAGTTATCCTGGCCATGTTTTGGCTCATTTGTCTTTATTTTTATGTTATTTTTGATTGCTGTTTGGAGCATTAGCATTGAGTCGTTAATCTTAGTTGCTAGTGTTTTTTTTAGTTTTTTGGACATTTAGATTATATAAGGTGCATGCAGAGGGTCTCTATTAAATAAACGAAAAGTGGAAATGTCGAATGGCCAAATAAACGAAAAGGCAGATGTTCATCGTGTTTCACTGTTGCAGTCATTACTCTTGGGTTATCCTGCTGGCAGGCTACCCGCAGTCGACCAGAATTCCACATCTAGGTCCGGTGTCGGTTGCTGTCGCCTCTTCCCTGACGTCATTGTGCCAGGGGTATAAAAGATGCAGCCGACGCCATTTTTTTCACTCGTTTGCTGCGTGGTGCCCGAAGCAAAAGCAGTTCGCAAGTGCCGGTCGGCCGACTCCTGAGATTTTCACAGACTAATTTCAGATCCGAAGTCTTCATTAAAGCTAAGTACCCCATTGGGGAATCTTTTTTTTTTCTTGCTCCAGACCGATGTCAGAAAAAGTTAACAATTGTATTTCTTGTGGGAAGCAAATACCTCATAAGGATTATCATTTTTACTGTATTCCTTGCCTAGGCCCTGATCATAACGTTGCTAGCTGTCGATTTTGTGCTAGATTCAACAAACACACTATTAAGCGTTAGTTTGATTTTGCTTATCATTACTTTGGCCGAAAATTCAATTACATAATGCTGTCGGAACAGCTGACAACCGGAGTTTCTAAAAGACGCAAGGAAAAAGGGGACAGACATCAGAGATCCAAAACCGACGGCGAGGCTTCCACTAAGCCAATCGCCGGTTCTCAGTGAGGCGCTTTCGCAGCCCCTGACACCTGCTACCTCTGAGCCACAGGCCGCTGACGACTCCCACATGGAGTCAGCTAGGCCTCTGGATGCTCAAGGTATTGGACACTCGGAAATCATTCCCTCAGATGGGTCTGGAGCTGCTGAGCAGGCATCTGCTTCTGAGGGTGTTTTCAGACCTACACAGCTATATGTAAAGCCTACCTCAGCTTCAAAAGCAAAGACTACAGCAGCTTTAAAGACAAAGAAACAAGTACAGCATTCTCCAGCACAGACTTCCATGCCTAAGATACAGATGCTCAAAATGGCCTAAGACCTTATTACCTTGATCAGGGGTTCCCATCCCTCTCCTGACAGAGGCCTAGGCAAGAGACAGACTCTGACTCTTCAGATCAGGTTTCCATTTCCTCTGACTCCTCTTCTGTACAGGAATACTCTCTTCCTCCCTATGAGGATTCTGATGGTGAAGAATCCATTCCTTCAGCCTCTGCTCCTGAGGATTATTCTTTTGGGGAAACCCTGCATACCATGAGGGAGCACTTCCACTGGGAGAGCCAAGATTACTCAGAATCAAAGAAAAGACTTAGAGATTTTCTTTTACTTCCTCAGCACAGGCCTCTTGCTATTCCCCCTGTGCTAGACATTGTAGAATGTATTTTCAGAGTCCGGCCTTTCTCCAGACTCCTTACCTCCAGCTCCTGTTAAACCAGATGGATACTACAGGGTACCTGATTCACATAAATTTCTTTATAAAAACTCTGCTGCTGACCCAGAAACTATTTCTCAGGGTCCAAAGGGGGTTAAGGCCACTACTGCAAAAAACCCTGTCCCTTCTGACAGGGATTCAAGGGCACTAGACAGACGGGGGAAAAAGGTATACACTTCTGCTACTTTGGCTGTGAGGGCTTTAAATTGTCAATTCCGTATGATTAAATATCAGCAATACTTAATGTCACTGTTAAAACAGAAAATGTTGACTAATTCTGATTGTACAGAAAATAAGGAAATACAGGATTTATTGCATGCAACTGAACAAGTGGGAAAGCATACATTGCAATGTGGTTTTGATTCTTTGGAGGCCTCCTTCAGGGCCGCAGTTACGGGTTCTGTCGTTAGGAGGCATGCTTGGTTAAAGGAACAAAATCTGCCTGATCATGTTATAGCAAAATTATTAGATGCTCCATTACAACATGATACTTTATTTGGTGTTAAAGCAGAGGAGATTTTGAAGAAAATGGAGGACAAAGCGAAATCTATGCAAACTGTAAAGGATTTCTTACAGGTTCAGCCACCAAAATTTAGCAGGAACTGGCCTACAAAGAATTGGTCCTTTCCAGTGTCAGGCCACAAAGAGGCAGATACAGACGTCCCAGAGGCAGATCCCAGCTCCAGGGCTCATACAGGCCTAAACAGTGGGGCGCTTCTACCTCCAAAAGTGGAGAAGACAAAGCACAGTCATACAGGAAACAGTCCCAATGACTTGCCTCTGCCAGCACCAAGCACTTATCTTCTTGCAGCCCCCTTAGGGGGAAAACTAGCACTTTTCTCTCAAAATTGGCACATGATCACCCAGGACAAATGGGTATTGAATATAGTGTCCCAGGGCTACAGGTTCCACTTTCACACCCTGCCAAGGGCAAAAGGTATGCCAAACCTGCCACACAGTCAATGGGCAGAGGCACAAAAACAAGTTTCGTCCCTTATGCAAATGAGGGCCATTCAGCAAGTACCACAGCAAGAGCAGGGACAAGGATTTTACTCAAGACTTTTCTTGGTCCCCAGAAAGGACAAAGCCTGGAGACCAATACTGGACCTGTCTTTTCTAAACACATTTCTGGACGTTCCAAAATTCAAAATGTTAACTCTACAGCAGCTTCTGCCCATGCTTGGCAAGAAGGCTTGGCTTGTAACTTTGGACCTAAAAGAGGCATACCTGCATATACCAGTCAGACAGTCTTGCAGAAGATACCTCGGATTCATAGCTGGCTCAGTGCACTACCAATTCTCTGCACTGCCCTTTGGCTCATCTACTGCTCCCAGGGTCTTCACAAAATGCCTGGCATCAGTAATTGCATTTTGTAGACAAAGAGGAATTCAAATTTATCTTTACTTGGACGACTGCCTTATACAAGCAAAGAACAAGGACACTCTACTAAAGCATCTGGCATTCATAAAAATATTATTAATTTGCCTAGGGTACACAGTAAACAAAAAGAAATCAAAACTAGTACCCTCTCGAGAGATAATATTCCTGGGTGCAAGCTTAAGTACAACTGCCCAGATGGCTTTTCTCATGCCAAAGGCAACTAACTTATTACTTCAAAATGTTGGCAACAAAGATCCAGTTAACTGCAAGAAAAATTCTGCAGGCTTTGGGCTTCATGGCATCCTGTATTCTACTAATTCCATATGCCAGACTGCATATGAGGAAACTTCAGTGGTACCTAAAAAGTGTCTGGACTCAACATTGTCAAAGCCTGGAAGCATTAATTACCCTCATTCCTTGCCTGCAACAGGAGTTTCGATGGTGGGCTCATGCCTGTCACCTCAACAAGGGGGCAGCCATTCATTCTACCCACCGCCAGGCAGTCAATAACAACAGATGCATCGGATTATGCCTGGGGAGCACACGTGGCAGGAAAATGTATTCAGGGCACATGGTCCATAAGCCAAATGCATCTACATATCAGTCAAAAAGAGATGCTAGCTGTTCAGAATGGCTTGACAGCTTTCAAGGATCTACTCCATCCAGGACAGCTACTGATAAGGATGGACAATACTACAGTCGTGTGGTACATAAACAAGCAGGGAGGCACACACTCCTACCCCCTCTGCAGACAAGCCATGACTTTGTGGAACACAGCATTGACTTATCAAGTACACCTGCAAGCACAATTTGTGCCAGGAAAGAACAATACTCTGGCAGACGAACTAAGCAGAAACCTTATGGATCCCTACGAGTGGAAACTGGATCCACAATTCTTCAGCATGATAACAAAGGAATGGGGATGCCCAGACATAGATCTATTTGCTTCCCCTCACAACTGCCAACTACAGAAATTCTGCACAAGGACTTATCACAAGCAAGCATGGAAAGTGGATGCTTTGTCATTCAGCTGGAAAAGTCTAACAGTATATGCCTTTCCTCCTCTGCCTCTCCTCCCCAAGGTACTCCTAAAGGTCAGACAAGAGAAGCCAAGAATGATTCTGATTGCCCCACATTGGCCACGCCAACACTGGTACCCAATCCTAAAAAGCTTGTCTCAAGGCCCAGCCTGGACATTGCCTCTAATTCCTCACTTACTGACCCAGCAAAACAATCAGATTCTGCACAGCCAACTCAGGACCCTAAATCTGGCAGCATGGCGGATAATGTAACCATTCAAAGCACACCTCTCTCTAAAGCAGTGATGGATATTATTTTGGAGGCCAGGAGGCCCAGTACCAGAAAATCTTATGCAGAAAAATGGAAAAGATTCTGTGCTTACAAGGAATTGACACATCTGTACCAAATATTCCTCAGATTTTACAATACCTAACTGAGATGCTGGACAAAGGCCTATCCTTTTCATCAATTAAAATTCATGCCTCTGCCATTTCAGCTCATTACAATATGGAACCTCATATTTTTTCCCATCCATTGCTAAGGCAGTACCTCAGAGGGGCCAAAAACATAAGACCTCCAAGGAGAACCCCAATACCTGCAAGGGACCTCAATTATGTCTTGGAAAAACTCACTGCCGCCTTTTGAGCCAGCCAATACAGCTGATGTAAAGTTTTTATCTTGGAAAACAGCTCTGCTCCTAGCAATAACCTCTGCAAGACGAGTTTCAGAGTTAGAGGCAGTCATGGCTGTGGAACCTTTCATCATTTTCCATCCAGACAGGGTTTCTCTAAGGACAAATCCAACATTTATGCCTAAGGTAGTGTCCAGTGTGGCCCTTAACCAAACCATTCATTTGCCTACCTTTTATCCAAACCCACAGAATAAGGGTGAGAGACTTCTGCATTCCTTGGACATACACAGACAACTACACTTCTACTTGGACAGAACTGAAGCTTTCAGAAAAACTGAGCAACGTTTAGTGGCATATGCTGCAGGATCTCAAGGAAAGCCTATCTCAAAGCAGACTATTTCAAAATGGATAGGCCACTGCATTCGTTTCTGCTACTCGCAACATGGCAAATCAGTGCCCAAGGGCATTAGGCCTCATTCTACCAGAGCAGCAGCCACTTCAGCAGCCTTTCTCAGAGGAGTACCAACCAAAGACATTTTAGAGGCTGCAACTTGGAGTTCAGTGCACACTTTCACAAAGCACTACCATTTACCTCTCTACTCTAAATCCAGAGCAGGCTTCGCCACTGCAGTTCTGCAAGGCCTTATAGCCTCTCCTAATCGTATTTAGGCCCAACCACCCAGCCTTAGCTTTGGGATTCAACCCAAGAGTAATGACTGCAACAGTGAAACACGATGAACATAGTACAGTTGTGTACCTACCTTAAATGTAGATGTTCTAGTGTATTCACTGTTGCAGTCCAGGTTACTCACCCTCCATCCCCCTTTTCTTTGCTGGGACTTACCTATACTTCTCTATCTTATACAACCTATGTGGTGTATTTGCTTGCAGATGAAGGAAATGTTTATTTTACTGCATGCATAATAATTGGCATAATATTTATAGCCTACCATTTTGGGGGCACCTGACATCTGGGGCAAGAAAAACTGAAGAAAATGGCATCGGCTGCATCTTTTATACCCCTGGCGCACTGACGTCAGGGAAGAGGCGACAGCAACCGACGCCGGACCTAGACTTTGGAATTCTGGCCTACTGCGGGTAGCGTGCCTGCAGGATAACCCAAGAGTAATGACTGCAACAATGAATACACTCGAACATCTACATTTATGGTAGGTACACAACTGTACTTTCCTCGATATCACTATTGTAAGATCGCGATACAGTGAAGGCTGGAAATTTTGCCCTTTCTTCACTGTAGTGTGATCTCTGAGTAAGTATATATAATTAGCGGGGGGTGTGGGGGGCACATCCCCCACAATATTCATTTTGAGGAACAGCCTTTTCGTTTATTTGGCTGTTCGACATTTCCACTTTTCGTTTATTTAATAGGGAAGTGCCTGCAGATTGTACGTACTTATTCAGAGCTCCCTTAGCTGACCCATCAGTCATCACTGTATCCTCTGACAAACCCTCAGACGACTTCCTCTAATTCCCTGCTACCTTCTGACAAGGACAGCAGGCATTTGGAGAGATTAGGCAAGAAAATTTATACTTCAGCCACCCTTCTGTTTAGGGCAATCAACTACCAAACCCATATGGAAAATACTCACCGTTCTTGTCACAGCTGTCTAAAATAATTTCTGAACTACCCTAATCAGAGAACAAGACCCTAGCTACATCCCTGCTGGCTACTACCTCCCAGGTCACCAGGTACTCAGTCAAATGTAGGTATGACGCCATCAAGACTGCCGCTAGGGCAGCTGCCTCTGGATCTCTCTTAGGAGATTTGCTTGGCTTCGTCTACAACCATTGCCAGAGGATATCCAGTCCAAATTGATGGATACTCCCCTGGACAGTGAAGCCCTGTTTGGCTGTGCGGCTGCAGAACTCTACAGAACATTGCAGAAGGGTAAGGAGATAAAAGATCTAAAACACCACCTAGTTTCCCCTGTCCCAAAAGTCCAGAGAAATTGTCCTTCTAAACCAGCCTTTGTCAGGAGGCAGTCCAGACCAGCTCAACCCAAGACCAGGAGATCTGTAGAGAGACCACAATCTTTTCAGACTCCACAACAAACTCCACCTCTTGAATAGCCCTTTCCAAGCAAGCCAGGGTCCATCTGACTACCTGGACTCCCTTGCCCCCCCTTTGCCTTTCCCTTTCAAGCCCGGCTTGGGAAAAGATTATGCAAGACTCTTGGGTACTTTTTATCATAAAAAAGAGGGGATACTTCATGGTCTGGGAGTCACTACCACTGTTCAGGGGCATCCTGAAACTACCCAAAAAATGCAACTGCCACTGTTCCCCCACCGATGCTTCAAACTCTCCTGGATCAAGGCATCATCGAAAACGCCACTGACCATCAAAGAGGAAAGAGATTCTATTCCAGATTATTCCTGGTACCAATGAACAAAGGTCCCTGGAGACCCGTTTTAGACCTCAAATTCATAAACACCTTCTTGAAGGGTACCCTCTTTCAGAAGACTAACCTTATAAACCTCATTTCCAGTGACTGTAACTCAAGCTTTTATGGCCTTAGTAGACATAAAGGATGTTTGTCTTCATATTCCTGTCCATCCCAGCTACAGGAAATATCTAAGAGTTTTGGTTGCCTCTGGACATTTTCAGTTTTCTTCTTTGATGTTTGGACTCTCTACTGCCCCAAGGGTTTTCATAGATTGCCTAGCCCCAGTGGTGGCATTCTCCAGATTGCAAGACATCCAGATCTTCCCATATTTGGACAATCGTCTTTTCCAAGGAGACAGTCAAGAGTTGCTACAGCAGAACCTTAGCTGTGCAGTTTGCATCCTTTCTTTCCTGGGATTCACAATAAACCACCAAAAATCAGCCCTCACGCCAACACAGGACCAGATTTTCCTGGGATGCAGGATTGAAACAGACCTCATGAAGGACTCTCTCTCCCCACCCAAAAGGCCAAAGAGCTCACTGCCTTCCTTCAGTCTCATTCCCGTGTCCCACATTTCAGCCAGGATTTTTCTCAGGACACTGAGCTTTATGGCTTCCACCATCCCAATGTTCCCTCTGGCAAAAATGCACATGAGGAAATGGCAATGGTACCAGAAGTTGGTGTGGACTCAGCACCCACACCCGCTGGAGCTCCAAATTCCCCTTATTCCCTGCCTGAAGAAAGAAATACTTTGGTGGATTCAACAACTCTCTACCAGTCCAGGGCTTCCACTTCATCCTCTTCCACCAGTACACAGACACTTCAGACACAGGGTGGGGAGCAGCCTTTGGTGCCATGAAAGCACAAGGCATCTGGTCACCCTCTGAAAGAAAAGATGACATCAGTATAAAAGAAATGAGAGCACTACTCTTGGTACTTCAGGGCTTTATCTCTCCTCAGCCCAGGGCCCTTAAAAGTTATAACAGACAACATGATAGTGCTCTGGTGTGTAAACAAGTGGGGTGAGGGGAGCAGGTCTTACCTCCTGTGCAGGCTACCTCGACAGGTGTGGTAGCTGTCTGTCAAATTGCAGACACCCCTTCAGGCAGTATATATCCATTCTAGCATGAATGTTTTGGCAGACACACTCAACAGGCCCAAAACACAACCCCATGAATGGATGCTTCACAGGGATGTGTTTTTTGACATTGTCCAACAGTGGAGTATTCTGCAAGTGGATCTGTTTGCCTCCTCCATGAACAGACAGCTTCCTCTATTTTGTGCCAGAGACCCACGTCCTGTTGCCTCAGT